>NW_012300874.1:0-3447 GCF_000151885.1 Dipodomys ordii | reverse complement strand
TTCGTCGGCTTCTCTTTCTACTCCTGCTTCTGCTTCTTCTGCTTCTTCTGCTTCTACTGCTTCTCCTTATGCTTCTTCTTCTTCTTCTTCTTTTTCTTCTTCTTCTTCTTCTTCTTCTTCTTCTTCTTCTTCTTCTTCTTCTTCTTCTTCCTCTTCTTCCTCTTCTTCTTCTTCTTCTTCCTCTTCTTCTTCTTCTTCTTCTTCTTCTTCTTCTTCTTCTTCTTCTTCTTCTTCTTCTTCTACTTCTTCCTCTTCTTCTTCTTCTTCTTCTTCTTCTTCTTCTTCTTCTTCTTCTTCTTCTTCTTCTTCTTCTTCTTCTTCTTCTTCTTCTTCTTCTTCTTCTTCTTCTTCTTCTTCTTCTTCTTCTACTTCTTCCTCTTCTTCTTCTTCTTCTTCTTCTTCTTCTTCTTCTTCTTCTTCTTCTTCTTCTTCTTCTTCTTCTTCTTCTTCTACTTCTTCTTCTTCTTCTTCTTCTTCTTCTTCTTCTTCTTCTTCTTCTTCTTCTTCTTCTTCTTCTTCTTCTTCTTCTTCTCTTTCTTCTGCTTCTTCTTGTCCTGCTTCTTCTGCTTCTACTGCTTCTCTTTCTTCTTCTCATTCTGCTTCAGCTTCTCCTTCTGCTTCTCCTATTGCTTCTGCGGCTCTTCCTTCTCCTTCTCCTACTTCTCCTTCTACTTCTGCTTCTGCTTCTTCTGCTTCTCCTGCTTCTCCTTCTGCATCTTCTTCTGCTTCTGCTTCTCCTTCTTCTGCTTCTTCTGCTTCTGTTTCTCCTTCTGCTTCTCCTTCTGCTTCTTCTGCTTCTCCTGATTCTCCTTCTGCTTCTCCTTCTGTTTCTCCTTCTCCTTCTCGTTCTTCTGCTTTTCCTTATGCTTCTCCTTCTGCTTCTGCTGCAACTGCTACTGCTTCTGCTTCTTCTGTTTCTTCTGCTTCTCCTTTGCGTATGATTCTCTTTCTGCTTCTTCTTCTGCTTCTACTTCAGCTTCTCATTCTGCTTCTCCAGATTCTGCTTCTTCTCCTTCTCCTGCTTGTCCTTCTGCTTCAGGTTCTGCTTCTGCTTCTTCGGATTCTTATGCTTCTGCTTCTCCTGCTTCTGCTTCTTCTGCTTCCCTTCTTTCTCTTTCTGCTTCTCCCTCTGTTTCTGCTTCTCCACCTGCTTCTGCTTCTTGTCCTTCTCCTGTTTTCTGCTTCTGCTTCTCCTGCTTCTGCTTCTTCTGCTTTTCCTGCTTCTCTTTTTGCTTCTCCTTCTGCTCCTTATCCTTCTTCTGGTTCTTCTTCTTCTGCTTCTCCCGCTTATGCTTCTTCTGCTTCTCCTGCTTCTCGTTCTTCTTCTCTTCATCGGCTTCTCTTTCTATTTCTGCTTCTGCTTCTTCTGATTCTGCTTCTTCTCCTTCTTCTTCTCCTTCTGCTTCTGTTTCTTCTGCTTCTCCTGCTTCTCCTTCTGCATCTCCTTCTGCTTGTGCTTTTCCTTCTGCTTCTTCTTCTGCTTCTGCTTCTCCTTCTCCTTCTTCTGCTTCCCCGTCTGCTTCTGCATCTTCTTCTTTTCCTGCTTCTCCTTCTGCTTCTCCTTCTGCTTCTCCTTCTGTTTCTCCTTCTCGTTCTTCTGCTATTCCTTCTGCTTCTCTTTCTGCTGCTGCATCTTCAGCTTCTTCTGCTACTGCTTCTGCTTCTTCTGTTTCTTCTGCTTCTCCTTCTGCTTTTGCTTCTCTTTCTGCTTCTGCTTCTCCTTCTGGTTCTCCTTCTTATTCTCCATATTGTTCTTCTTCTGCTTCTCTAGCTTCTCCTTCTGCTTCAGGTTCTCCTTTTGCTTCTTCGGCTTCTTCTGCTTCTATTTCTGCTTCTCTATTTGTTTCTACTTCTCTTTCTGCTTCTGCTTCTTCTCCTTCTGCATCTTCTTCTGATTCTCCTTCTCCTCCTTCAGCTTCTCCTTCTGATTCTCCTTCTGCTTCTTCTTCTGCTGCTTTACCTGCTTCTCTTTCTGCTTCTCCTTCTGTTTCTCCTTCTGTTTCTCCTTCTCCTTCTTGTTCTTCTGCTTTTCCTTCTGCTTCTCGTTCTGCTTCTGCTACAACTGCTACTGCTTCTACTTCTTCTGTTTCTTCTGCTTCTCCTTCTGCTTTTGATTCTCTTTCTGCTTCTGCTTCTCCTACTGCTTCTCATTCTGCTTCTCCAGATTCTGCTTCTTCTGTTTCTCCTGCTTCTCCTTCTGCTTCAGGTTCTGCTTCTGCTTCTTCGGATTCTTATGCTTCTGCTTCTCCTGCTTCTGCTTCTTCTGCTTCCCCTACTTCTCTTTCTGCTTCTCCTTCTGTTTCTGCTTCTCCCTCTGCTTCTGCGTCTTGTCCTTCTCCTGTTTCTTCTGCTTCTGCTTCTCCTGTTTCTGCATCTCGTGCTTCTCCTTCTGCTGCTCTTTCTGCTTCTCCTGCTGCTTTTCTTTCTCCTGCTCCTTCTTCTGCTTCTCTTTCTGCTTCTCCTTCTGTTTCTCCTTCTCCTTCTCCTTCTCGTTTTTCTGCTATTCCTTCTGCTTCTCCTTCTTCTTCTGCATCTTCTGCTTCTTCTGCTACTGCCTCTGATTCTTCTGTTTCTTCTGCTTCTCCTTCTGCTTCTCCTTCTGCTTTTGCTTCTCTTTCTGCTTCTGCTTCTCCTTCTGCTTCTCCTGCTTCTCCTTCTGCTTCAGGTTCTGCTTCTGCTTCTTCGGCTTCTTCTGCTTCTGCTTCTCCTGATGCTGCTTCTTCTGCTGCTCCTGCTTCTCTTTCTGCTTTTCCTTCTGTTTCTGCTTCTCCTTCTGCTTCTGCTTCTTCTCCTTTTGTTTCTTTTGCTTCTGCTTCTCCTGCTTCTGCTTCTCCTGCTTCTCCTTCTGCTTTTCTTTCTGCTTCTCCTTCTCCTTATTCTGCTTCTCCTTCTGCTTCTGCTTCTCCTTCTGCTTCTGCTTCAATTTCTCCTTCTGCTGCTCATTCTGCTTCTACGTCTTCTGTTTCTTGTGCTTCTCCTGCTTCTGCTTCTCCTGCTTCTCCTACTTCTCGTGCTGCTTCTCCTACTGCGTCTCTTTCTGCTTCTGCTTATCCTTTTGCTTCTCCTACTCCTAATCCTTCTCTTTCGCCTTCTCCTTCTTCTTCTTCTGCTTCTCCTGGTGCTTCTGCTTCTGCTTATTCTAATATTTCTGTTT
The DNA here is from genome assembly GCF_000151885.1 of Dipodomys ordii. Taxonomy (NCBI): domain Eukaryota; kingdom Metazoa; phylum Chordata; class Mammalia; order Rodentia; family Heteromyidae; genus Dipodomys; species Dipodomys ordii. The sequence goes on along the minus strand of NW_012300874.1, from coordinate 293 downwards.
CTTCTGCTTCTGCTTCAGATTGTGCTTCTTCTGTTTCTCCTTCTGCTTCACATTCTGCTTCTGCTTCTTCGGCTTCTCCTGTTTCTTCTGCTTCTGCTTCTCCTGCTTCTTCTGCTTCTCCTGCTTCTCATTCTGCATATCCTTCTGCTACTGCTTCTCCATAAGCATCTGCTTCTGCACTTCACCTTCTTCAGTATCATATGCTACTGTTACTACTGCTTCTTCTTCATCTTCTGTTTCTTCTGATTCTACATCTGCTTTTGCTTCTTCTGCTTGTCCTGCTTCTCCTTCTG
>NW_012300873.1:0-3447 GCF_000151885.1 Dipodomys ordii | reverse complement strand
ACCACGGAACACAGCAGGACACAGCGTGAAACAGCGTTTGAACCTGCGGGGACACAGCGGGACACAGCGGGGGACACAGCGGGACACAACGGGACACAGGGGGGACACAGCTGGACACAGCAAGGACACAGCAGGGACACAGCGGGCCCCAGCAGGACACAGCGGGGGACACAGCGGGACACAGCGGGACACAGCGGGGGACACAGCAGGGACACAGTGGGACACAGTAGGACACAGCGTGGGACAAAGCGGGAGACAGCGGAGGACACAGCGAGGACACAGCTGGACACAGCGGGGACACAGAGGGGACTCAGCAGGGGACATAGAGGGGAAAAAGCGGGACACCACGGGACACAGTAGGACACAGCGGGACACAGCGGGGACACTGCGGGACACAGCCGGGGGACACAGCGGTGGACAGCGGGGGAAAGAGAAGGGACACAGCGGGACACAGAGGGGACACAGCTGGACACAGAAGGGTACACAGCGGGGCACAGCGGACACACACCAGGGACAGAGCTGGACACAGAGGGACACAGATGGGACAGAGCGTGACACAGCGGGACACAGCGGGACACAGCAGGGGACTCAGCAGGACACAGCTGGGGACACAGGGAAGACACAGCTGGACACTGAGGGAGACAGAGCGAGGACACAGCTGGACACAGCGAAACACAGCGTGACACAGTGGGGACACAGCGGGACACAGCGGGGGACACAGCGGGACACAGCGGGACACAGAGGGGACAAAGCGGGACACAGCGGGGGACACAGCGAGGACACAGCGGGACACAGCGGTGACAAAGCGGGACACAGCGGGGCACACAGCGAGGACACACCGGGACACAGCGGTGACAAAGCAGGACACAGCGGGGGACACAGCGGGACACAGCGGGACACAACGTCGATAGACCGGGGACAGAGCGGGACACAGCGGTGACACAGCGGGACTCAGCGGGGGACACTCCGGGACCCAGCGGGACCCAGCGGGGACACAGCAAGGACACAGCGGGGGACACAGCAGGACACAGCGGGACACAGCGGGGGACACAGCGAGGGACACAGCGGGGGACACAGCGGGACACAGTGGGGAACACAGAGAGGACACAGCAGGACCCAGCGGGACACAGCGTCGATACAGCGGGGACACAGCGGGACACAGCGGGGTCACTGCGGGACACAGTGGGGGACAAAGAGGGACACAGCGGACACAGCGGGGACGCAGCGGGACACAGCGGGACACGGCGGGGGACACAGCAGGACACAGAGGGGGACACAGTGGGGGAAACAGCTGGACACAGCGGGGAACACAGCGAGGACACAGTGGGACCCAGCGAGACACAGCGTCGATACAGCGGAGACACAGCGTTACACAGCATGGTACAAAGCTGTGGACACAACGGAGCACAGTGGGGGCACAGCGGGACACAGCGGGACGCAGTGGGACACAGCGGGGACAAAGCGTGAGACACAGCAGGGGACAGAGCTGGAGACAGCGGGGGACACAGCGGGGACACAGCGGGACACAGCGAGGACACAGCGGGACAGAGCGGGACACTGCAGGGCACAGTGGGGGACACAGCGGGACACAGCGGGGAACACAGCGGGAGACAGCAGGGGACAAAGCGAGGACACAGCGGGACACAGCGCTGACACTGCGTGGACACAGCGGGGGACACAGCGGGGGACACAGCCGGACACAGCGGGACACAGTGGGGGACACATGGAGGACTCAGCGGGACAAAGCGGGGACACAGCGGCGACTCACCGGGGGACACAGCGGGGGACAAAGCGGGACACCACAGAACACAGTGGGAAACAGCGGGACACAGCGGGGAAACTGCGGGGACACAGGGGGACAAAGCGTGGGACACATAGGGACACAGCGGGGGACACAGCGGGGGACACAGCGGGACACAGTGGGACACAGCGGGGCACACAGGGGGACACAGCGGGACCCAGCAGGGAACACAGCGAGGACACAGCGGGACCCAGCGGTACACAGCGTCGAAACAGCGGGGACACAGCGTTACACAGCATGGTAAACAGCTGTGAACACAACGGTACACAGTGGGGGCACAGCGAGACACAGCGGGACACAGCGGGGCACACAGTGGGACACAGCGGGACACAGCTTGGGACACAGCGGGAACACAGCAGGACACAGCGGGGGACACAGCGAGGACACAGCGGGACACAGTGGGACACAGCGTGGGACAAAGCGGGAGACAGCAGGGGACACAGCGAGGACACAGCGGGACACAGCGTCGACACATAGAGGACTCAGCGGGGGACACAGTGGGGGACAGAGCGGGACACAGCGGGACACTGCGGGGCACAGCGGGGGACACAGCGGGACACAGTGGGGGACCCAGCGGGACACAGCAGGACACTGCGGGGCACAGCGGGGGACACAGCGGGACACAGCAGGGGACACAGGGAGGACACAGCTTAACACAGCATGGGAAAAAGCGAGGACATAGCGGGACACAGCGAGACACAGCAGGACCCAGCGGGTACCCAGCAGTGGACACAGCGGGACACAGCGGGGGATAAAGCAGGACACCACGGAACACAGCAGGACACAGCGTGAAACAGCGGTGAACCTGCGGGGACACAGCGGGACACAGCGGGTGACACAGCGGGACCCAGCGGGACACAGCGGGGGACACAGCGGGACACAGCGGGGACACAGAGGGACACAGCAGGTCACAGCGGGGGACACAGTGGGACACAGCGGGGGACACAGCAGGGACACAGTGGGACACAATAGGACACAGCGTGGGACAAAGCGCGAGACAGCAGAGGACACAGCGAGGACACAGCTGGACACAGCGGGGACACAAAGGCGACTCAGCAGGGGACATAGAGGGAAAACAGCGGGACACCACGGGACACAGTAGGACACAGCGGGACACTGCGGGGACACTGCGGGACACAGCCGGGGGACACAGCGGTGGACAGCGGGGGACAGAGAATGGACACAGTAGGACACAGAGGGGACACAGCTGGACACAGAAGGGTACACAGCGGGACACAGCGGACACACAGCGGGGACAGAGCTGGACACAGAGGGACACAGAAGATACAGAGCGTGACACAGGTGGACACTGAGGGAGACAGAGCGAGGACACAGCCGGACACAGTGAAACACAGCGTGACACAGTGGGGACACAGCAGGGGACACAGCGGGACACAGTGGGGGACACAGCGGGACACAGCAAGGCACAACGGGGTCACAGCAGTGGACACAGCGGGACACAGCGGGGGAAACAGCCAGACACAGCAGGGGACACAGCGGGACACAGTGGGGGACACAGCAGGGGACACATTGGGACACAGTGGGGGACACAGCGGGACACAGCGGGGCCACAGCTGGACACAGTGGGGTACAGAGCCGCACACAGCAAGGCACAACGGGGTCACAGCAGTGGACACAGCCGGACA
>NW_012300872.1:0-3447 GCF_000151885.1 Dipodomys ordii | reverse complement strand
CCAGGGGACAACGGGGACACAGCGGGATACCGCGGGGTACATTGCGGGGGACACAGCGGGACACAGCTGGGGACAAGCGAAGAGACAGCGGGACACAGCGGGACACAGCAGGGACACATCAGGGACACAGCGGTGGACACAGAGGGACACAGAGGGGGACACAGCGGGAAACAGCGGGACACAGCGGGGGACACAGCGGAACACAGCGGGGACACTGCGGAGGACACAGGGGTGATACAGTGGGGGACACAGAGGGGGACAGAGTGGGTGACACAGCTGGACACAGTGGGACACATAAGGGACACAGCGGGACACAACGGGGACACAGCGGTGATACAGCGGGACACAGCGGGGACTCAACGGACTCAGCGGGGCCACAGCAGGGGACACAGTGGGACACAGCTGGACACAGCGGGAGACACAGCAGGGGACAGCGGGGACACACCGGGGGCCACCGCGGGAGACAAGCGGGAAACAGCAGGGACACAGGGGGGACACAGCGGGACACAGCGGGGGACACAGCATGGGATAGAGCAGGTGACACAGCTGAACACAGCGGGACACAGCAGGGACACAGAGGGACACAACGGGGACCCAGGAGTGACACAGCGGGACACAGCGGGGACAAAACGGGACTCAGCGGGGCTCAGCGGGGGACACAGCGGGACACAGCGGAACACAGCTGGAGACACAGCAGGGGACAGCGGGGACACACAGGGGGACACAGAGGGGGGACACAACGGGACACAGCGGGGACACAGCGGGGGACACAGTGGGACACAGCGGGGAACAAAGAGGGACACAGTGGGGAACACAGAGGAACACAGCGGGACAGAGCGGGGGGACACAGCGGAACACAGCAGGGACACAGCGGAGGACACAGCGGGGATACAGCGGGGGACACAGCGGGGGACACAGCGGGTGACACAGCTCGACACTGCGGGACACAGCAGGGACACAGCGGGACACAACGGGGACACAGCGGTGACACAGCGGGACACAGCGGGGACACAACGGGACTCAGCGGGGCCACAGTGGGGGACAAAGTGGGACACAGCGGGACACAGCGGAACACAACGGGAGACACAGCAAGGGACAGTGGGGACACACTGAGGGACACAGCGGGGGACACAGCAGAACACAGCGGCGGACACAGCGAGGACACAGTGGGAAACAGCGAGGACACAGCGGGGAGACAGCGGGGACACAGCGTGACACAGTGGGACACAGCAGGTACACAGTGGGAAACAGCGGGCGACACAGCGGGACACATTGGGGGACACAACGGGGACACAGCGGTGTCACAGTGGGGGACACAGCGGGGACACAGCAAGACATAGCGTGACATGCGGGACACAGAGGGAGACACAGCGGGCGACAGCAAGGACACACCGGGGGACAAGGGGGACACAGCGGGTCACAGCGGGGGACACAGAGGGGGACACAACAGGACACAGCAGGGGACAAGCGAGGACACAGCGGGACACAGCGGGGACACAGTGGGGACACAGCGGGGACACAGAGGGACACAACGGGGGACACAGCGGAGACACAGAGGGACACAGCAGGGACACCGCGGGGGACCCATAGGGACACAGCAGAAAACACAGAGGGACACAGCGGGACACAGCGGGGGACAGAGGGGACACAGCGGGACACAGCGGGGGACACAGCAGGGGAAAGCGGGGACACACCTGGGGACAACGGGGACACAGCGGGGACACAGAGGAGGACACAGTGGGGACACAGCCGGACACAGCAGGGGACAAGCGAGGACACAGTGGGTTACAGTGGGACACAGCGGGACACAGCGGGGCCACAGAGGGGGACCCAGAGGGACACAGCAGAGAACACAGAGGGACACAGCGGGACACAGCGGTGGACACAGCGGTGACACAGCGGGACATAGCGGCGGACACAGCGATACACAGCGGAACACAGCAGGGACACAGATGGATACAACGGGGGACACAGCTGGGACACAGTGAGGGACACAATGGGACACAGCAGCGGGACACAGCAGGGACAGAGCAGGATACAGGAAGGACACAGCGGGGACACAGAGGGACACAGATGGGGACACAGCGGGACACAGTGGGGGACACAGCGGGGGACAGCGGGGACACAGCGGGATACAGCGGGAGACAGCGGGGTACACAGCGGGGGACAGCGGGGACACACCTGGGGACAACGGGGACACAGCGGGGACACAGAGGGAGACCCAGCGGGGAAAAAGCGGAACACAGCAGGGGAGACAGCGGGGGACACAGCCGGACACAGCGGGGATACAACGGGACACAGAGGGACACAGCGGGGGCCTCAGCTGGGGACACTGCGGGACACAGCGGGGGACACAACAGGGGACAGCGGGGACACACCGGGGGACAATGTGGACACAGCAGGACAAAGCGGGGGACACAGCGGGGGAAACAGCGGGACACAGCAGGGGACAAGCGAGTCCACAGCAGGACACAGCGGGGACACAGCGGGGACACAGCAGTGGACACAGAGAAACACAAAGGGGGACAGAGTGGAACCCAGCGTGACACAGCGGGAGACACAGCGGGACACAGCGGGGAACACAGCGAGGACACAGTGGGACACAGCGAGGACACAGCGGGGAAACAGGGGGATACAGCAGGAAACAAAGCGGGAACACAGCGGGACACAGCGGGACACAGCGGGGACACAGAGGGGACACAGCGGGACACATAGGGGACACAGCAGGGACACAGAGGGACACAGCGGGGGACACAGCAAGGGACAGCGGGGACACACCTGGGGACAAAGTGGACACAGCGGGGACACAGAGGGGGACACAGCGGGGACACAGCGGGGACACAGAGGGTCACAACGGGGGACACAGCGGGGACACAGCGGGACAAAGCGGGGACACAGCAAGGGACACAGCGGGACACAGCAGGGACACAGTGGGGGACACAACGGGGGACACAGCGGTGGACACAGAGGGACACAGAGGGGGACACAGCGGGACACAGTGGGGGACACAGCGTGGGACAGCGGGGACACAGCGATACACAGCGGGACACAGCAGGGGACACTGCGGGACACAGCGGGACACAGCGGGTACAGCGGGGACATAGAAGGAGACAGCGGGGACCCACCAGGGGACAACGGGGACACAGCGGGATACAGCGGGGGACACAGCGGGGGACACAGCGGGACACAGCGGGACACCGCAGGGAAATATCAGAGACAAAGCGGTGGACACAGAGGGACACAGAGGGGGACACAGCGGAACACAGCGGAACATAGCGGGGACACAGGAAGGGACACAGCCAGACACAGCAGGGACACAGTGGGGGAAACTGCGGGGAACACAGCGGTGAACACAGAGGGACACAGATGGGGACACAGTGGGACACAGTGGCAGACACAGCAGAGGACAGTGGGGACACAGCGGGACACAGCGGGAGACAGCGGGGA
>NW_012300871.1:0-3447 GCF_000151885.1 Dipodomys ordii | reverse complement strand
AGTATACCCTTCTGTGTCCAGCTGTGTCCCCTCTGTGTCCCACTGTGTCCCTTCTCTTTCCCCCGCTGTCCACCCCTGTGTCCCCCGGCTGTGTCCCGCAGTGTCCCCGCTGTGTCCCGCTGTGTCCTACTGTGTTCCATGGTGTCCCGCTTTTTCCCCTCTATGTCCCCTGAAGAGTCCCCTCTGTGTCCCCGCTGTGTCCAGCTGTGTCCTCGCTGTGTCCTCCGCTCTCTCCCGCTTTGTCCCACGCTGTGTCCTACTGTGTCCCTGCTGTGTTCGGCTGTGTCCCCCGCTGTGTCCCACTGTGTCCCGCTGTGTCCCCCGCTGTGTCCTGCTGTGTCCCGCTGTGTCCCCGCTGTGTCCCTGCTGTGTCCGGCTGTGTCCCCCGCTGTGTCCCGCTGGGTCCCGCTGTGTCCCCCGCTGTGTACCGCTGTGTCCCCGCAGGTTCACCGCTGTTTCACGCTGTGTCCTGCTGTGTTCCGTGGTGTCCCGCTTTGTCCCCCGCTGTGTCCCGCTGTGTCCACTTCTGGGTCCCCGCTGGGTCCCGCTGTTTCCCGCTGTGTCCTCGCTTTGTCCCATGCTGTGTCCCGCTGTGTCCCCCCTGTTTCCCCCGCTGTGTCCCGCTGTGTCCCGCTGTGTTTCCTGCTGTGTCCTCTGCTCTGTCCCACTGTGTCCCCCTCTGTTTCCTGCTGTGTCCCGCTGTGTCCCCCCTGTGTCCCCTGCTGTGTCCCGCTGTGTCCACACTGTGTTCCCCGTGTGTCCCGCTGTGTACCCCGCTGTGACCCGCTGTGTCGCGCTGTGTCCCGCTCTTTCTCCGCTGTGTCCCCGCTGTGTGCCCAGTGTGTCCCGCTGTGTACCCCGCTGTGTCTAGCTGTGTCACTGCTGTGTCCCGCTGTGTACTGCTGTGTCCCCGCTGAGTCCCGCTGTGTCCCGCTGTGTCCCAATGTGTCCTCGCTGTATCCCCCTGTGTCCCGCTGTGTCCCCTGTGTCCCTGCTGTGTCCAGCTGAGTCCCTCTGTGTCCCCTGCTGTGTCCCCCGCTCTGTCCCACTGTGTCCCCCTCTGTGTCCCGCTGTGTCCCGCTGTGTACTGCAGTGTCCCCCGCTGAGTCCCGCTGTGTCCCCGCTGTGTCCCAATGTGTCTTCGCTGTGTCCCCCGCTGTGTCCCCCTCTGTCCCCCGCTGTGTCCCGCTGTGTCAACTGCTGTGTCCACATTGTGTCCCGCTGTTTCCCCCGCTGTGTCCCGCTGTGTCCTCACTGTGTCCCGCTGTGTCCTCGCTGTGTCCACCGTGTGTCCCACTGTGTGCCCCGCTGTGTCCCCCGTGAGTCCCGCTGTGTACCCCGCTGTGTCCCGTTGTGTCACGCTTTGTCCCGCTCTTTCCCCACTGTGTTCCGCTGTGTCCCGGCTGTGTCCCGGCTGTGTGCCCGCTGTGTAATCTGCTGTGTCTCGCTTTGTACCCGTTGTGTCTCGCTGAGTCCCCCGCTCTGTCCCCTGCTGTGTCCCGCCTTGTCCCCCTTAGTGTCCCCCACTTTGTCCCCACTGTGTCCGCGCTGTGTCCCGCTGTGTCCTCGCTGTGTCCCCTGCTGTGTCCTGCTCTGTTCCCCGCTGTGTCGCCCACTTTGTCCCCACTGTGCCCCTCTGTGTCCCGCTGTGTACCGCTGTGTCCCGCTGTGTCCTGCTGTGTCCCCCGCTGAGTCCCGCTGTGTACCCGCTGTGTCCCAATGTGTCCTCGCTGTGTCCCCCGCTGTGTCCCGTTGTGTCCCCAGCTGTGTACCTCGCTGTGTCCCGCTGTGTCCACGATGTATCGACGCTGGGTCCCACTGGGTCCCGCTGTGTCCTCCCTGTGTCCCCAGCTATGTCCCGCCGTGTCCCCCACTGTGTCCCCACTGTGTCCCCGCTGTGTACCGCTGTGTCCCGCTGTGTCCTTGCTGTGTCCCCGCTGGGTCCCGCTGGGTCCCGCAGTGTCCCCCGCTGAGTCCCGCTGTGTCACCGCTGTGTCCCGCTCTGTCCCCGCTCTATCGACGCTGTGTCCCGATGTGTCCTCGCTGTGTCCCCCGCTGTGTCCCGCTGTGTCCCTCTGTGGCCCCTGCTGTGTCCCCTGCTCTGTCCCACTGTGTCCCTGCTGTGTCCCTACTGTGTCCCCGCTGTGTCCCGCTGTATTCCGCTGTGTCCCCCGCTGTGTCCCGCTTTGTCCCCCCTGTGTCCCCCGCTGTGTCCCGCTCTGTCCCCTGCTGTGTCTCCGCTGTTTCCCGCTGTGTCCCGCTGTGTCCCGCTGTGATCCTGCTGAGTCCCGCTGTGTCACCGCTGTGTCCCGCTGTGTCCTCGCTGTGTCCCCTGCTGTGTCCTGCTCTGTTCCCTGCTGTGTCCCCCACTTTGTCCCCATTGTGCTCCGCTGTGTCCCGCTGTGTCCCGATGTGTCCCGCTATGTCTCCCACTGTGTCCCGTTGTGTCCCCAGCTGTGTACCCCGCTGTGTCCTGCTGTGTCCCCGCTGTATCGATGCTGTGTCCCGCTGGGTCCTGCTGTGTCCTCTCTGTGTACCCCGCTGTGTCCCACTGTGTCCCCCGCTGTGTCCCTCGCTGTGTCCCGCTGTGTCCTCCCTGTGTCCCGTGCTGTGTCCTGCTGTGTCCCCCGCTGTATCCCCTGCTCTGTCCCACTGTGTCACCCGCTGTGTCCCGGCTGTGTCCCCGCTGTGTCCCGCTGTATTCCACTGTGTCCCCCGCTGTGTCCCCCTGTGTCCCCTGATGTGTCCCGCTGTGTCCCCCGCTGTGTCCCGCTGTGTCCACGTTGTCCCCTGGTGGGTCCCCGCTGTCCCCTTCTGTGTCCCCGCTGTACCCGCTGTGTCCCGCTGTGTCCCTCTGTGTTCCCCACTGTGTCCCTCTGTATTCCCCACTGTGTCCCGCTGTGTCCCACGCTGTGTCCCGCTGTGTCCCCTGCTGTGTCCCTGCTGTGTCCCTCTGTGTCCCGCTGAGTCCCGCTGTGACCCTGCTGAGTCCTGCGGTTTCCCCGCTGTGTCCCGCTTTGTCGTCGCTGTGTCCCCCGCTGTGTCCCACTATGTCCCCCGCTGTGTCCCGCTGTGTCCTGCTGTGTCCCTGCTGTGTCCAGCTGTGTCCCCCGCTTTGTCCCCGCTTTGCCCGCTGTGTCCTCACTCTGTCCCCCGTGTGTCCCGCTGTGTACCCCGCTGTGTCCCTCTGTGTCCCGCTCTGTCCCCACTGTGTCCCGATGTGTCTCGCTGTGTCCCCGCTGTGTGCCCGCTGTGTCCTGCTGTGTACCCCACTGTGTCCAGCAGTGTCACCGCTGTGTCCCGCTCTGTCCTTTCTCTGTCCCCCGCTGTCACCTGCTCTGTCCCCCGCTGTGTCCCGCTGTGTCCCACTATGTCCCCTCTGTGTCCCCCGATGTGTCCACTGCTGTGTCCACCGCTCTGTCCCCACTGTGTCCCACTGTGCCCCGC
>NW_012300870.1:0-3447 GCF_000151885.1 Dipodomys ordii | reverse complement strand
ACGAGAAGCAAAACGAAAAGCAGTGTATGAAGCAGAAGTAGGAGAAGCAGAAGCAGAAGAAACATAAGAAGGAGAAGAAGCAGAAGCAGAAGGAGAAGCAGAAACAGAAGGAAAAGCAGAAATAGAAGCAGGAGTAGCAGAAGAAGCAGCAGCAGGAGAAGCAGAAGCAGAAGAAGCCGAAGAAGCAGAAGCAGAACCTGAAGCAGAAGGAGAAGCAGGAGAAGCAGAAGAAGCAGAATCTGGAGAAGCAGAAGGAGAAGCAGAAGCAGAAGGAGAAGCAAAAGGAGAAGCAGAAGGAGAAGCAGAACAAACAGAAGAAGCAGAGGCAGTAGCAGAAGAAGCAGAAGATGCAGAAGCAGAAGGAGAAGCAGAAGCAGTAGTAGAAGCAGAAGAAGGAGTAGCAGAAGGAGAAGCATAAAGAGAAACAGAAGGAGAAGTATAAGAGAAGCAGGAGAAGCAGAAGCAGGAGAAGCAGAATCAGAAGAAATAGAAGAAGGAGAAGAAGCAGAAGCAGAAAGAGAAGCAGAAACAGAAGGAGAAGCAGAAAAAGAAGCAGAAGAAGCAGAAGAAGCAAAAGCAGATCCTAAAGCAGAAGGACAAGCAGGAAAAGCAGAAGAAGCAGAATCTGGAGAAGAAGAAGGAGAACCAGAAGGAGAAGCAGAAGCAGAAAGAGACGCAAAAGCAGAAGAAACAGAAGAAGCAGAATCAGTAGCAGAAGAAGCTGAAGATGCAGAAGCAGAAAGAGAAGCAGAAGGAATAGCAGAAGAACGAGAAGGAGAAATAGAAGGAAAAGCAGAAGGAGAAGCAGGAAAAGCAGAAGAAACAGAAGCAGAGGGAGAAGCAGAAGAAGGAGAAGGAGAAGCCGGAGCAGAAGAAGAAGCAGAAGGAAAAGCACAAGCAGAAGGAGATGCAGAAGGAGAAGCAGGAAATGCAGAAGACGCAGAAGCAGAAGGAGAAGAAGAAGGAGAAGAATCAGAATCAGAAGAAACAGAAGCAGAAAGAGAAAGAGAAGCCGACAAAGAGAAGCTGAATGAGAAGCAGGAGAAGCAGAAGAAGCACAAGCGGGAGAAGCAGAAGAAGAAGAAACAGAAGAAGGAGAAGGAGCAGAAGCAGAAGGAGAAGCAGAAAGAGAAGCAGAAAGAGAAGCAGGAAAAGCAGAAGAAGCAGAAGCAGGAGAAGCAGAAGAAGAAGAAACAGGAGAAGGACAAGAAGCAGAAAGAGAAGCAGTAGAAGCAGAAGAGGCAGGAAAAGCAGAAGCAGAAGAAAGAGAAGAAGAAGAAGAAGAAGCAGCAGCATAAGTAGAAGCATAAGGAGAAGTATAAGGAGAAGCAGTAGAAGCAGAAGAAGCAGAAGCAGGAGAAGCTGAAGCAGAAGAAAAAGAATAAGCAAAAGAAGCAGAAGCAGAAGCAGTGAGAGAAGCAGAAGAAGGAGAAGGAGAAGGAGCAGCAGAAGGAGAAGCAGAAGCAGAAAGAGAAGCAGAAACAGAAGGAGAACAAGAAGGAGAAGCAGGAGAATCAGAAGAAGCAGAAAGAGAAGGAGAAGAAGGAGAAGCAGAAGTAGAATCCGAAGAAACAGAAGAAGAAGAAGCAGAAGAAACAGAAGCAAAAGAAACAGAAGAAGGAGAAGAGCAGAAGCAGAAGCAGATGGAGAAGCAGAAGCAGAAGGAGAAGCAGAAAGAGAAGCAGGAGAACCAGAAGAAGCAGGAGAAGCAGAAGCAGAAGAAACAGGAGAAGCCGAAGAAGCAGAAGCAGAATCTGAAGCAGAAGGAGAAACAGAAGAAGCACAATCTGAAGCAGAAGCAGAAGAAACAGAAATAGTAGAATAGCAGAAGCAGAAGCACCAGGACAAGCAGAAGAACAAGAAGGAGAAGGCGAAAGAGAAGGATTAGGAGTAGGAGAAGCAAAAGGATAAGCAGAAGCAGAAAGAGACGCAGAAGGAGAAGCAGCACGAGAAGTAGGAGAAGCAGGAGAAGCAGAAGCAGGAGAAGCAGAAGAAACAGAAGACGCAGAAGCAGAATGAGAAGCAAAAGGAGAAATTGAAGCAGAAGGAGAAGAAGAAGCAGAAGGAGAAGCAGAAGAAAGAGAAGGAGTAGAAGCAGAAAGAGAAGCAGAAAGAGCAGCACAACGAGAAGCACAACAAGAAGCAGGAGAAGCAGAAGCAGGAGAAGCAGAAGCAGAAGAAACATAAGAAGGAGAAAAAGCAGAAGCAGAAGGAGAAGCAGAAACAGAAGGAAAAGCAGAAATAGAAGCAGGAGCAGCAGAAGAAGCAGCAGCAGGAGAAGCAGAAGCAGAAGAAGCCGAAGAAGCAGAAGCAGAACATGAAGCATAAGGAGATACAGGAGAAGCAGAAGAAACAGAATCTGGAGAAGCAGAAGGAGAAGCAGAAGCAGAAAGAGAAGCAAAAGCAGAAGGAGAAGCAGAAGGAGAAGCAGAAGAAACAGAAGAAGCAGAGGCAGTAGCAGAAGAAGCAGAAGATGCAGATGCAGTAGTAGAAGCAGAAGAAGGAGAAGCAGATGGAGAAGCATAAAGAGAAACAGAAGGAGAAGCAGGAGAAGCAGAAGCAGGAGAAGCAGAATCAGAAGAAATAGAAGAAGGAGAAGAAGCAGAAGCAGAAGGAGAAGCAGAAAGAGAATGAGAAGCAGAAATAGAAGCAGAAGAAGCCGAAGAAGCAAAAGCAGAACTAAAACAGAAGGAGAAGCAGGAGAAGCAGAAGAAGCAGAATCTGGAGAAGAAGAAGGAGAACCAGAAGGAGAAGCAGAAGCAGAAAGAGAAGCAAAAGCAGAAGGAGAAGCAGAAGAAACAGAAGAAGCAGAATCAGTAGCAGAAGAAGCTGAAGATGCAGAAGCAGAAAGAGAAGCAGAAGGAATAGCAGAAGAACGAGAAGGAGAAATAGAAGGAAAAGCAGAAGGAGAAGCAGGAAAAGCAGAAGAACCAGAAGCAGACGGAGAAGCAGAAGAAGGAGAAGGAGAAGCCGGAGCAGTAGAAGAAGCAGAAGGAAAAGCACAAGCAGAAGGAGATGCAGAAGGAGAAGCAGGAAATGCAGAAGACACAGAAGCAGAAGGAGAAGAAGAAGGAGAAGAATCAGAATCAGAAGAAGCAGAAGCAGAAATAGAAAGAGAAGCCGACGAAGAGAAGCAGAACGAGAAGCAGGAGAAGCAGAAGAAGGACAAGCGGGAGAAGCAGAAGAAGAAGAAACAGAAGAAGGACCAGGAGCAAAAGCAGAAGGAGAAGCAGAAATAGAAGCAGGAAAAGCAGAAGAAGCAGAAGCAGGAGAAGCAGAAGGAGAAGAAACAGGAGAAGGACAAGAAGCAGAAAGAGAAGCAGTAGAAGCAGAAGAGGCAGGACAAGCAGAAGCAGAAGAAAGAGAAGAAGAAGAAGATGAAGGAGAAGAAGAAGAAGCAGCAGCATAAGGAGAAATATAAGGAGAAGCATAAGGAGAAGTATAAGG
>NW_012300869.1:0-3447 GCF_000151885.1 Dipodomys ordii | reverse complement strand
TAAGATGAAGAAGAAGGAGAAGGAGAAGGAGAAGCATTAGGAGAATAAGTAGAAACCGAAGCAGAAGCAGAAGCAGGAGAAGCTGATGCAGAAGATAAGGATAAGCATAAGAAGAAGAATCAGAGGGAGAAGCAGAAGAAGGACAAGGAGCAGCAGTAGGAGAAGCAGAAGGAGAATCAGAAGGAGAAGCAGAAGCAGAAGAAGAAGCAGCAGAAGAAGCAGAAGAAGATGCAGAAGGAGAAGCAGAAGAAGCAGAAGCAGAAGGAGAAGCAGAAGTAGGAGAAGGAGAAGGAGAAGTAAGGGCAGCAGAATCAATAGGAGAAGCAGAAGGAGAAGCAGAAGCAGAATGAGAAGCAGAAAGAGAAGCAGTAGAAGCAGAAGAAGCAGGAAAAGCAGAAGCAGAAGAAAGAGAAGAAGAAGACGAAGAAGAAGAAGAAGAAGAAGAAGAAGAAGAAGAAGAAGAAGAAGAAGAAGAAGAAGAAGAAGAAGAAGAAGAAGAAGCAGAAGGAGAAGCAGAAGGAGAAGCAGAAGGAGAAGCAGAAGGAGAAGCAGAAGGAGATGCAGAAGAAGCAGAAGCAGGAGAAGCAGAAGCAGCAGAAGCAGAAGCAGAAGAAAAAGAATAAGCAAAAGAAGCAGAAGCAGAATCACTGGGAGAAGCAGAAGAAGGAGAAGGAGAAGGAGCAGCAGAAGGAGAAGCAGAAGCAGAAAGAGGAGCAGAAACAGAAGGAGAACAAGAAGGAGAAGCAGGAGAATCAGAAGAAGCAGAAGTAGAAGCAGAAAGAGGAGAAGAAAGAGAAGCAGAAGTAGAATCAGAAGAAACAGAAGAAGAAGCAGAAGAAACAGAAGCAAAAGAAACAGAAGAAGGAGAAGAGCAGAAGCAGAAGCAGAAGGAGAAGCAGAAGCAGAAGGAGAAGCAGAAAGAGAAGCAGGAGAAGCAGAAGAAGCAGGAGAAGCAGAAGCAGAAGAAACAGGAGAAGCCGAAGAAGCAGAAGCCGAATCTGAAGCAGAAGGAGAAACAGAAGAAGCACATTCTGAAGCAGAAGCAGAAGAAACAGTAATAGTAGAATAAGCAGAAGCAGAAGCAGCAAGAGAAGCAGAAGAAGAAGAAGTCGGAGAAGGCGAGAGAGAAGGATTAGGAGTAGGAGAAGCAAAAGGATAAGCAGAAGCAGAAAGAGACGCAGAAGGAAAAGCAGCACGAGAAGTAGGAGAAGCAGGAGAAGCAGAAGCAGGAGAAGCAGAAGAAACAGAAGACGCAGAAGCAGAATGAGAAGCAGAAGGAGAAATTGAAGCAGAAGCAGAAGGAGAAGAAGAAGCAGAAGGAGAAGCAGAAGAAGGGGAAGGAGAAGCAGAAAGAGAAGCAGAACGAGAAGCAGGAGAAGCAGAAGTAGGAGAAGCAGAAGCAGAAGAAACAGAAGAAGGAGAAGCAGCAGAAGCAGAAGGAGAAGCAGAAACAGAAGGAAAAGCAAAAAGAGAAGCAGGAGAAACAGAAGAAGCAGCAGCAGGAGAAGCAGAAGCAGAAGAATCCGAAGAAGCAGAAGCAGAACCTGAAGCAGAAGAAGAAGCAGGAGAAGCAGAAGAAGCAGAATCTGGAGAAGCAGAAGGAGAAGCAGAAGCAGAAAGAGAAGCAAAAGCAGAAGGAGAAGCAGAAGAAACAGAAGAAGCAGAGGCAGTAGCAGAAGATGCATTAGCAGAAGGAGAAGCAGAAGGAAAAGCAGAAGAACGAGAAGGAGAAGGAGAAACAGAAGGAGAAGCAGAAAGAGAAGCAGAAGAAGGAGCAGGAGAAGGAAAAGCAGCAGGAGAAGCAGAAATAGCAGCAGAAGGAGAAGCAGGAGATGCAGAAACAGGAGAAGCAGAAACAGAAGCAGAAGAAACAGGAGAAGGACAAGAAGCAGAAGCAGAAGGAGAAGCAGAAACAGAAGGAGAAGCAGAAAGAGAAGGAGGGGAAGCAGAAGAAGGAGAAGCAGAAGCATAAGAATCCGAAGAAGCAGAAGCAGAACCTGAAGCAGAACGAGAAGCAGAAGAAACAGAAGAAGTAGAAGCAGTAGCAGTTGTAGCAGAAGCAGAACGAGAAGCAGAAGGAAAAGCAGAAGAACAAGAAGGAGAAGGAGAAACAGAAGGAGAAGCAGAAGGAGAAGCAGAAAGAGAAGCAGGTAAAGCAGAAGAAGAAGAAGAAGCAGAAGGAGAAACAGAAGGAGAAGCAGAAGGAGGAGAAGGAGAAGGAGAAGAAATGCAGAAGGAGAAGCAGAAGAAGCAGAAGCAGAAGGAGAAGAAGGAAAAGCAGAAGAAGCAGAAGCAAAAGGAGAAGCAAAAGAAGGAGAAGGAGAAGGAGAAGCAGAGACAGAAGAAGAAGCATAAGGACAAGCACAAGCAGAAGGAGAAGCAGGAGAAACAGAAGAAGCAGAAGCTGAAGGACAAGTAGAAGTAGGAGAAGGAGAAGGAGGAGAAGCAGAAGCAGAAGGAGAAGCAGAAGCGGAATGAGAAGCAGAAAGAGAAGCACAAGAAGCAGAAGCAAGAGAAGCCGAAAGAGAAGAAGCAGAAACAGAAGCAGAAGGAGAAGCACAAGCAGAAGGAGAAGCAGCAGAAGAAGTAGAACCAGAAATTCAGGCAGGAGAAACAGAAGAAGCAGAAGCAGAAGCAGAAGGAGAAGCAAAAAGAGAAGCAGAAGAAGAAGTAGAAGAACCAGCAGGAGAAGCAGCAGAAGAAGCAGAAAAACAAGCAGGAGAAGCAGAAGCAGAAAGAGAAGTAGAAGCAGAAGAAGCAGAAGAAGAAGAAGAAGAAGCAGTAGAAGCATAAGAAGCAGAAGCAGGAGAAGCAGAAGCAGAAGAAAAAGAAGAAGCATAAGAAGCAGAAGCAAAGGGAGACACAGAAGAAGGAGAAGGAGCAGCAGAAGGTGAAGCAGAAGGAGATGCAGAAGCAGAAAGAGAAGCAGAAACAGAAGGAGAAGAAGGAGAAGTTGGAGAATCAGAAGAAGCAGAAGCAGAAGAAGGAGAAGGAGAAGCAGAAGGAGAAGGACAAGCAGGAGAAGCAGCAGAAGCAGAAGCGGGAGAAGAAGAAGAAGAAGAAGAAGAAACAGAAGAAGGAGAAGGAGCAGAAGGAGAAGCAGAAGCAGAAGGAGAAGCAGAAAGAGAAGCAGAAGAAGCAGTAGCAGGAGAAGCAGAAGCAGAAGAAACAGAAGAAGCCCAAGAACCAGAAGGAGAACCTGAAGCAGAAGGAGAAGCAGAAGCAGCAGAAGCTGGAAAAGCAGAAGCAGAAGAAACAGAACAAGCAGAAGAAGCAGAAGCAGAACGAGAAGCAGAAGAAGAAGGAGAAAGAGAAGGATTAGGAGTACGAGGAGCAGAAGCAGAAAAAGAAGCAGAAAGAGAAGCAGAAGGAGAAGCAGAAGGAGAAACAGAAGAAGCAGAAGCAGGAGAAGCAGAAGCAGAATGAGAAGCACAAGAAGGAGAAATT
>NW_012300868.1:0-3448 GCF_000151885.1 Dipodomys ordii | reverse complement strand
AAGATGCAGAAGCCGAAGTAGAGGGAGAAACAGAAGAAGGAGAAGGAGCAGCAGAAGGTGAAGCAGAAGGAGATGCAGAAGGAGAAAGAGAAGCAGAAACTTAAGGAGAAGGAGGAGGAGAAGTTGGAGAATCAGAAGAAGCAGAAGCAGAAGCAGAAAGAGAAGCAGAAGAAGGAGAAGGAGAAGCAGATGCAGAAGGACAAGCAGGAGAAGCAGAAGAAGCAGAAGCGGGAGAAGCAGCAGCAGCAGAAGAAACAGAAGAAGGAGAAGGAGCGGAAGGAGAAGCAGAAGTAGAAGGAGAAGCAGAAAGAGAAGCAGAAGAAGCAGTAGCAGGAGAAGCAGAAGCAGAAGGAACAGAAGAAGCCCAAGAAGCAGAAGGAGAACCTGAAGCAGAAGGGGAAGCAGAAGCAGCAGAAGCTGGAAAAGCAGAAGCAGAAGAAATAGAACAAGCAGAAGAAGCAGTAGCAGAAGCAGAACGAGAAGCAGAAGAAGAAGAAGGAGAAAGAGAAGGAGTAGGAGTAGGAGGAGCAGAAGCATAATTAGAAGCAGAAAGAGAAGCAGAAGGAGAAACAGAAGAACCAGAAACAGGAGAAGAAGAAGCAGAAGCAGAATGAGAAGCACAAGAAGGAGAAATTGAAGGAGAAGGAGAATGAGACGGAGAAGCAGAAAGAGAAGTAGGAGAAGCAGAAGAAGAAGAGGCAGGAGAAGCAGAAGCCGAAGAAACAGAAGAAGGAGAAGAGCAGAAGCAGAAGCAGAAGCAGAAGGAGAAGGAGAAGCAGAAGAAGCAGAAGCTGAAGCAGAAGAAGAAACAGAAAAAGCAGAAGAAGCAGAAGAAGAAGCAGCAGGAGAAGCAGAAGAAGAAGAAGGAGAAGGAGAACGAGAAGTATTAGGAGTAGGAGAAACATAAGGATAAGCCGAAGCAGAAAGAGAAGGAGAATGAGAAGGAGAAGAAGAAGAAGCATAAGCAGGAGAAGCAGAAGCAGAATGAAAAGCAGAAGAAGGAGAAATTGAAACAGAAGAAGATGCAGAATAAGAAGCAGAAGAGAAGGAGAAGCAGAAGAAGGAGACGGAGAAGCAGAAGGATAAGCATAAAGAGAAACAGAAGGAGAAGCAGGAGAAGCAGAAGCAGGAGAAGCAGAAGCAGAAGAAGGAGAAGAAGAAGAAGCAGAAAGAGAAGTAGAAACAGAAGGATAAGCAGAAATAGAAGGAGAAGAAGCCGAAGAAGCAGAAGCAGAACCTGAAGCACAAGGAGAAGCAGGAGAAGCAGAAGAAGCAGAATCTGGAGAAGAAGAAGGAGAAGCACAAGCAGAAAGAGAAGCAAAAGCAGAAGGAGAAGCAGAAGGAGAAACAGAAGAAACAGAAAAAGCAGAAGCAGTAGCAGAAGAAGCTGAAGATGCAGAAGCAGAAAGAGAAGCAGAAGGAATAGCAGAAGAACGAGAAGGAGAAGGAGAAACAGGAGAAGCAGAAGGATAAGCAGAAAGAGAATCAGGAAAAGCAGAAGAAGCAGAAGCAGACGGAGAAGCAGCAGAAGAAGAAACAGAAGAAGGAGAAGGAGCAGAAGCCGAAGGAGAAGCAGTAGCAGAAGGAGAAGCAGAAAGAGAAGCAGGAAAAGCAGAAGAAGCAGAAGCAGGAGAAGCAGATGCAGAAGAAACAGGAAAAGGACAAGAAGGAGAAGCAAAAGGAGAAGCAGAAACAGATGGAGAAGCAGAAAGATAAGAAGGGGAAGCAGAAGAAGCAGAAGCAGGAGTACCAGAAGCATAAGAATCCGAAGAAGCAGAAGCAGAACATGAAGCAGAAGGAGAAGCAGGAGAAGCAGAAGAAGCAGAATCTGGAGAAGCAGAATGACAAGCTGAAGGAGAAGCAGAAGCAGAAAGAGAATCAAAAGCAGAAGGAGAAGCAGAAGAAACAGAAGAAGCAGAAGCAGTAGCAGTTGCAGCAGAAGGAGAAGCAGAAGGAAAAGCAGGAGAACAAGAAGGAGAAAGAGAAACAGAAGCAGAAGGAGAAGGAGAATCAGAAGGAGAAGCAGAAGAAGCAGAAGGAGAAGCAGAAGGAGAAACAGAAGCAGAAGAAGCAGCACAAGGAGAAGCAGAAGCAGAAGAAGATGCACAAGGAGAAGCAGGAGAAGCAGAAGAAGCAGAAGCAGAAGGAGAAGTAGAAGTAGGAGAAGGAGAAGGAAGAGCCGCAGAAGCAATAGGAGAAGCAGAAGGAGAAGCAGAAGCAGAATGAGAAGAAGAAAGAGAAGGAGTGGCAGCAGAAGAAGCAGGAAAAGAAGAAGCAGAATAAAGAGAAGAAGAAGAAGAAGAAGAAGAAGAAGAAGAAGAAGAAGAAGAAGAAGAAGAAGAAGAAGAAGAAGAAGAAGAAGAAAAGAAGAAGAAGTAGAAGTAGAAGAAGAAGAAGAAGAAGAAGAAGAAGAAGAAGAAGAAGAAGAAGAAGAAGAAGAAGAAGAAGGAGGAGGAGGAGGAGGAGGAGAAGCATAAGGAGAAGAATTAGAAGCAGAAGAAGCAGAAGCAAGAGAAGCAGAAGCAGAAGAAAAAGAATAAGCATAAGAAGAAGAATCAGAGGGAGAAGCAGAAGAAGGAGAAGGAGCAGCAGAAGGAGAAGCAGAAGGAGAATCAGAAGGAGAAGAAGAAGAAGCAGAAGCAGAAGCAGAAGAAGAAGCAGAAGAAGAAGCAGAAGCAGAAGACGATGCAGAAGGAGAAGCAGGAGAAGCAGAAGAAGCAGAAGCAGAACGAGAAGCAGAAGTAGGAGATGGAGAAGGAAGGGCAGCAGAATCAACAGGAGAAGCAGAAGGAGAAGCAGAAGCAGAATGAGAAGCAGAAAGAGAAGCAGTAGAAGCAGAAGAAACAGGAAAAGCAGAAGCAGAAGAAAGAGAAGAAGAAGAAGAAGAAGAAGAAGCATAAGGAGAAGCATAAAGAGAAGCAGTAGAAGCAGAAGAAGCAGAAGCAGGAGAAGCAGAAGCAGAAGAAAAAGAATAAGCAAAAGAAGCAGAAGCAGAAGCAGTGGGAGAAGCAGAAGAAGGAGAAGGAGAAGGAGCAGCAGAAAGAGAAGCAGAAGCAGAAAGAGAAGCAGAAACAGAAGGAGAACAAGAAGGAGAATCAGGAGAATCAGAAGAAGCAGAAGTAGAAGCAGAAAGAGGAGAAGAAAGAGAAGCAGAATTAGAATCAGAAGAAACAGAAGAAGAAGAAGCAGAAGAAACAGAAGCAAAAGAAACAGAAGAAGGAGAAGAGCAGAAGCAGATACAGAAGGAGAAGCAGAAGCAGAAGGAGAAGCAGAAAGAGAAGCAGGAGAAGTAGAAGAAGCAGGAGAAGCAGAAGCAGAAGAAACAGGAGAAGCCGAAGAAGCAGAAGCAGAATCTGAAGCAGAAGGAGAAACAGAAGAAGCAGAATCTGAAGCAGAAGCAGAAGAAACAGAAATAGTAGAATAAGCAGAAGCAGAAGCAGCAGGTGAT
>NW_012300867.1:0-3448 GCF_000151885.1 Dipodomys ordii | reverse complement strand
GGGGTACACAGCGGTGGACACAACGGGACACAGATGGGGACACAGAGGGAAACAGAGGGACACAGCGAAGACAACTCGGAGGACACAGCTGGGACACATCTGGGGACACAGCGGGACACAGCAGGGGATACAGCGGGACACAGTGGCGGACACAGGGGGGACAAGGCGGGACACAGCTGGGGACACAGCAAGGACACAGCGGGACACAGCGGGGACACAGCGGGACTCAGCGGGGGACACAGCGGGACACAGCGGGACACAGCTGGACACAGCGGCAACACAGCAGGCACACAGCAGGGGACAAAGCGGAACACAGCGGGACAAAGTGGGGGACACAGCGGGACACAGCGGGAAACACAGCGGGGGACACAGCGGGACACAGCGGGGAACACAGCGAGGACACAGCGGGACACAGCGTCGGTACAGCGGGGACACAGCGGGACACAGTGAGGTACACAGCTGGGGACACAACGGGACACAGGGGGGACACAACGGGACACAGCGGGACACAGCGGGGACACAGCATTGGTCACAGCGGAACAAAGAGGGGGACACAGCCGGACACAGCGGGGGACACAACAGGGGACACAGCGGGACACAGCGGGACACAACAGGGGACACAGCGGGGACAAAGCTTGAGACATAGCGGGGGACAGAGCGGGAGACAGCGGGGGACACAGCGGGACACAGCGGGGACACAGCGGGACACAGCGGGGGATACAGCGGGACACAGTGGTGGACACAGCGGGACAGAGCGGGGACACAGCTGGACACAGCGTGGTACACAGCGGGACACAGCGGGGACACAGCATTGGTCACAGCGGAACAAAGCGGGGGACACAGCCGGACACAGCGGGGGACACAACAGGGGACACAGCGGGACACAGCGGGGTACACAGCTGGGGACAAAAAGGGACACAGCGGGGGACACAGAGGTAAACAGAGGGACACAGCGAAGACAACGCAGGGGACACAGCGGGGACATAGCTGGGGACACAGAGGGACACAGTGCGGAACACAGGGGGGACAAAGCGGGACACAGCAAGGGACACAGCAAGGACACAGCGGGACACAGCGGGGACAAAGCGGGACTCTGCTGGTTACAGTGCATGACAGAGCGGGACACAGCGGGACACAGCTGGACACAGCGGGGACACAGCAGGGACACAGAGGGGGACAAAGCGGAACACAGCGGGACACAGTGGGGGACAAAGCGGAACACAGCGGGACACAGTGGGGGACACAGCGGGACCAAGCGTGGGACACAGCGGAGGACACAGCGGGACACAGCGGGGAACACAGCGAGGACACAGCGGGACACAGCGTCGGTACAGCGGGGACACAGCGGGACACAGCGAGGTACACAGCTGGGGACACAACGGGAAACAGGGGGAACACAGCGGGACACAGCGGGACACAGTGGGGACAAAGCTTGAGACACAGCGGGGGACACAGCAGGGGACACAGCGGGGGACACAGCGGGACACAGCGGGGGCCACAGCAGGGGACACATCGGGACACAGTGGTGGACATATCGGGACAGAGCAGGGACACAGCTGGACACAGCGGGGTACACAGCGGGACACAGCGGGATACAGTGGGGACAAAGCTTGAGACACAGCGGGGGACAGAGCGGGAGACAGCGGGGGACACAGCTGGACACAGCGGGGGACACAGTAGGGAACACATCGGGACACAGCGGGACACATCGGGGACAGAGCGGGACACAGTGTGACACAGTCGGACACAGCGGGGGACACAGCGGGACACAACGGTGGACACAGTGAGGACACAGCGGGACAGAGCGGGGACACAGCTGGACACAGAGGGGTACACAGCGGGACACAGCGGGGACACAGCGGGGACACAGCGCGACACATCGGGGACACAACCGGACACAGCGGGGGACACAGCATTGGTCACAGCGGGACAGAGCGGGGGACACAGCCGGACACAGCGGGGGACACAGCAGGGGACACAGCGGGACACAGCAGGGACACAGCTGGACACTGCGGGGGACACAGCGGGACACAGCGGGGGACACAGCGGGACACAGCGGGACACAGCGGGGACACAGAGGTGGAAACAGCGGGGACACAGCAGGGGACACAGCGGGACACAGCGGGGGACACAGGGAGGACAGAGCAGGACACAGCGGGGACTCAGCGGGGTACCAAGCGGGGGACAAAGCGGGACACAACGGGACACAGCGGGACACAGCAGGGACAATGGGGAGACAGAGCGGGACACAACGAGGACACAGCGGGACACAGCGGGGGACACAGCGGAGGACAGAGTGGGGGACACAGTAGGACACAAGGGGGAATACAGCGAGGACCCAGTGGGACCCAGCGGACACAGCGTCGATACAGCAGGGACACAGCGGGACACAGCGGGGAAAACAGCTGGGGACACAAAGGGATACAGTGGGGGACACAGCGGGACATAGCAGGACACAGTGGGACACAGCGTGGACAAAGCGTGAGACACAGCGGGGAAAAGAGCGGAAGACAGCAGGGGGACACAGCAAGGACACAGCGGGACACAGCGGTGACACAGCGAGGACTCAGCGGAGGACACAGCAGGGGATATAGCGGGACAATACGGAGCACAGCGGGACACATCGGGCCACAGCGGGGGACACAGCGGGCCACAGTGGGGGACACAGCGGAACACAGTGGGGGACAAAGCGTGGGACACAGGGGGACACAGCGAGACATAGTGGGACACAGCGGGGACACAGGGAGGACACAGCAGGACACAGCGGGGGACACAGGGAGGACACAGCAGGACACAGCGGGACACAGCAGGGACAGAGCGGGACACAGCGGGACACAGCGGGACACAGGGGGGGTCACAGCGGGGACACAGCGGGGACTCACCGGGGGACATGGAGGGGGACAAAGCGGGACACCAAGGGACACAGTGAGACACAGCGGTTCAAAGCGGGGTACACAGCTGGGGACACAACGGGAAACAGCGTGGGACACAGCGGGACACAGCGGGACACAGCGGGGACAAAGCGGGGGACATAGCGGGGGACACAGCGGGACAGAGCGGGGACCCAGCGGGACCCAGCGGGGAAACAGCGGGGACTCAGGAGGGGACACAGAGGGACAATGGTGGTCACAGCGGGACACAGCGGCGACAGAGCAGGGACACAGTGGCAGACACAGCCGGACACAGTGGGACACAGCGGGGACACAGCGGGACACATTAGGGACACAGTGGGACACAGCGGGACACCGGGGTACACAGGGGGACCCAGCGGGGGACCCAGCGAGGACACAGCGGGAGACAGCGGCGAACACAGCGAGGACACAGCAGGACACAGCGGAACACAGCAGGGACAGAGCGGGACACAGCGGGGGACACAGCGAGGACACAGCGGGGGACACAGCGGGGCACACAGTGAGGACACAGAGGACAGAGCAGGAATACAGCAGTA
>NW_012300866.1:0-3448 GCF_000151885.1 Dipodomys ordii | reverse complement strand
GTGTCCCCGCAGTGTCCCCGCTGTGTTCCGCTGTGTCACACTGTGTCCCATGGTGTCCTGGTTTGTCCCCAGCTGTGTCCCCCGCTGAGTCCCCTCGGTGTCCTGCTGTGTTCTTGCTGTGTGCCCCGCTGTCTCCCACTTTGTCCCACGCTGTGTCGCACTGTGTCCTCGCTGTGTCCCCCGCTGTGTCCCGCTATGTCCCCGCTGTGTCCCAAGCTGTGTCCCGCTGTGTCCCGCTGTGTACCCAGCTGTGTCCTGCTATGTTCCCACAGTGTCCCCGCTGTGTCCCCGCTGTGTCCTGCTGTGTCCTCGATGTGTCCCCCGCTGTGTTCCGTTGTGTCCCCAGCTGTGTACCCCGCTGTGTCCCGCTGTGTCCCCGCTGTATCGACGCTGTCCCCCGCTGAGTCCCGCTGTGTCCCGCTTTGTTCCCCGCTGTGTCCCCTGCTGAGTCCCCGCTGTGTCCCCGCTGTGTCCCGCTCTGTCCTCCCTGTTTCCCCCGCTGTGTCCCGCTGTGTCCCCTGCTGTGTCCCGCTGTGTCTACTGCTGTGTTCCTGCTGTGACCCGCTGTGTCCCGCTGTGCCCACACTGTGTCCCGTTGTATCCACAGCTGTGTACCACTCTGTGTAACGCTGTGTCCCCGCTGTATCTACACTGTTCCTCGCTGTGTCCCACTGTGTCCCCCGCTGTGTCCCCCGCTGTGTCCTCGCTGTGTCCCCAGCTGTGTCCCTCTGTGTCCTCACTGGGTCCCCCGCTGGGTCCCGCTGGGGCCCCCGCTGTGTCCCACTGTGTCCCGCTTTGTCCCGCTCTGTCCCTGCTGTGTCCCGCTGTGTCCTGCTGTGTCCCCCTGTGTGCGTGCTGTGTCCCGCTATGTACTCCGTTGTGTCCAGCTGTTTCACCGCTGTGTCCCCTGCTTTGTCCCGCTTTGTCCCGCTGTGTCCTCGCTGCGTCCCCCGCTGTGTCCCGCTGTGTCCCCCGCTGTGTCCCGCTCTGTCCCTGCTGTGTCCCGCTGTGCCCTGCTGTGTCCTCGCTGTGTCTCCCGCTGTCTCCCGCTCTGTCCCTCGCTGTGTCTCACGATTTGTCCTTGCTTTGTCCCACTGTGTCCCGCTGTGTCCCGGTGTGCCCCCACTGTGTCCCCTTGTGTCCACAGATGTGTACCACACTGTGTAACGCTGTATCCCCACTGTATCGACGCTGTGTCCCGCTGGGTCTCGCTGTGTCCTCGCTGTGTTCCCTGCTGTGTCCCGCAGTGTCCCCCGCTGTGTCCTCGCTGTGTCCCCCGCTGTGTCCCGCTGTGTCCTCGCTGTGTCCTCCGCTGTGTCCTGCTGTGTCCCCCACTGTGTCCCGCTGTGTCCTCGCTGTGTCCCGCTCTGTCTCCCCCTTGTCCCTGCTGTGTCCCGCTGTGTCCCGTGGTGTCCCGCTTTGTCCCCCGCTGTGTCCCCCGCTGAGTTCCCGCTGTGTTCCCGCCTTGTCCCGCTCTGTCCTCCCTGTGTCCCCCGCTGTGTCCCGCTGTGTCCCCTGCTGGGTCTGCTGTGTCTACTGCTTTGTTCCTGCTGTGTCCCTCTGTGTCCCGCTGTGTCCCCCTGTGTCCTCACTGTGTCCCACGCTGTGTTCCGCTGAGTCCTTGCTGTGTTCCCCGATGTGCCCCGTTGTGTCCCCAGTTGTGTACCCCGCTGTGGCCCACGGTGTCCCCGCTGTATCGACGCTGTGTCCCGCTGTGTCCCACTGTGTCCTCGCTGTGTCCCCCGCTGTCTCCCGCTCTGTCCCCCGCTGTGTCTCACGCTTTGTCCCAGCTGTGTCCCACTGTGTTCCGCTGTTTCCCGCTGTGCCCCCACTGTGTCCCGTTGTGACCACCGCTGTGTACCACGCTGTGTAACGCTGTGTCCCCGCTGTATCGACGCTGTGTCCCGCTGGGTCCCGCTGTGTCCTCGCTGTGTTCCCCGCTGTGTCCTGCACTGTCCCCCGCTGTGTCCCCCGCTGTGTCCTCGCTTTGTCCCCCGCTGTGTCCCGCTGTGTCCCGCTCTGTCCCTGCTGTGTCCCGCTGTGTACTGCTGTGTCCTCGCTGTGTCCCCTGCTGTCTCCCGCTCTGTCCCCCGCTGTGTCTCACGATTTGTCCTCGCTGTGTCCCACTGTGTCCCGCTCTGTCTCGCTGTGCCCCCACTGTGTCCCCTTGTCTCCACAGATTTGTACCACACTGTGTAACGCTGTATCCCCGCTGTATCGACGCTGGGTCCCGCTGGGTCCCGCTGTGTCCTCGCTGTGTTCCCTGCTGTGTCCCGCTGTGTCCCCCGATGTGTCCCCCGCTGTTTTCCTGTCTGTGTCCCCCGCTGTGTCCCGCTGTGTCCTCGCTGGGCCCCCCGCTGTTTCCCGCTATGTCCCCCGCTGTGTCCCTCTGTATCCCGATGTGTCCCCTGATCTGTACCCTGCTTTGTCCCGCTGTGTCCGCCGCTGTGTCCCGCTGTGTCCCCCGCTGTGTCCGGCTGTGTCTTCGCTGTGTCCCACTCTGTCTCCCCCTTGGCCCCGCTCTGTCCCGCTCTGTCCCGTGGTGTCCCTCTTTGTCCCCCGCTGTGTCCCCCGCTGAGTCCCCGCTGTGTTCCCGCTGTGTCCCGCTGTGTACTGCTGAGGCCCCCGCTGAGTACCACTGTGTCCCCGCTGTGTCCCCGCTGTGTCCCAATGTGTCCCCGGATGTGTCCCGCTGTGTCTACTGCTGTGTTCCTGCTCTGTTCCGCTGTGTCCCGCTGTGTCCCCCTGTGTCCTCACTGTGTCCCATGCTGTGTTCCGCTGAGTCCTTGCTGTGTCCTCCGATGTGCCCCGTTGTGTCCCCAACTGTGTACCCCGCTGTGGCTCACTCTGTCCCCGCTGTATCGACCCTGTGTCCCACTAGGTTCTGCTGTGTCCTCGCTGTGTCCACCGCTGTTTCCCGCTGTGTCCACCGCTATGTCCCGCTGTGTCCCCCGCTCTGTCCCGCTGTGTCCACCGCTGTGTCCCGCTGTGTCCCCCGCTGTGTCCCGCTGTGTCCTCGCTGTGTCCCCCGCTGTCTCCCGCTCTGTCCCCCTCTGTGTCTCACGCTTTGTCCCCGCTGTGTCCCACTGTGTTCTGCTGTGTCCCGCTGTGCCCCACTGTGTCCCGTTGTGACCACAGCTGTGTACACCGCTGTGTAACGCTGTGTCCCCGCTGTATCGACGCTGTGTCCCGCTGTGTCCCGCTGTGTCCTCGCTGTGTTACCCGCTGTGTCTCGCAGTGTCCCCTGCTGTGTCCCCCGCTGTGTCCTCGCTGTGTCCCCTGCTGTGTCCCGCTGTGTCCTTGCTGTGTCCCCCGCTGTGTCCCGCTGTGTCCCCGCAGGGTCACCGCTGTTTCCCGCTGTGTCCCGTGGTGTCCCGCTTTGTCCCCCGCTGTGTCATCCGCTGAGTCCCCGCTGTGTCCCCGCTGTGTCCCGCTCTGTCATCCCTGT
>NW_012300865.1:0-3448 GCF_000151885.1 Dipodomys ordii | reverse complement strand
CACACAGCAGGACACAGCTTGACACAGCGGGTGACAGAGTGGGGACAGAGTCTGTGGGGACACAGCGGGACTCAGCGGGACACAGCGGGGGACAGAGCGGGATACGATGGAACACGATGGAACACAGCGGGACACAGCGCGAAACAGTGGTGACCCTGCGAGGACATAGCAGGGACACAGCGGGGGACAAAGTGGGACATAGCGGGGACACAGCGGTGACACAGCAGTAGACACAGAGGGGACACAGAGGGACACAGCGGGACACAGCGGAGACACAGCGGGGACTCAGCGGGGGACACAGCGGGGGACAAAGCGGGACACGATGGAACACAGCGGGACACAGCGCGAAACAGCGGTGACCCTGCGGGGACACACCGGGACACAGCGGGACACAGTGGGGGACACAGCGGAACACAGTGGGGACAAAGCTTGACACAGCGGGGTACACAGCGGGACACAGCGGGGACACAGCGGGGACACAGCTGGATACAGCGTCTATACAGCGGGGACACAGCGGGACACAGCGGGGTACACAGCTGGGGACACAGCGTGACACAGCGGGGAACAGCGGGGACAGAGCAGTGACACAGCAGGACACAGCGGGGACAAAGCGGGACACAGCGGGATCACAGCGGGGGACACAGCGGGACACAGCGGGACACAGCGGGAAAACAGCAAGGGACAAAGCGGGGGACACAACGGTGGACACAGCGGTGGACAGCGGGGAGGCAACGGGGACACAGCGGGGACACAGAGGGGGACACAGCGGGACACAGCGGGGAAACAGCGGGGGACACAGCGGGGGACACAGCTGGACACAGCGGGGGAGACAGCAGGTACAAAGCGGCGGACACAGCGATACACAGCGGGACATAGCGGTGGATACAGCGGGACACAGCAGGGTCACAGCGGGGGACACAGAAGAAAACAGCAGGGACACAGCGGGACACAGCGGGGGACAAAGTGGGACCCAGCAGGGGACATAGCGGGGGACACAGCGGGGACACAGCAGGGAGCAAGCGAGGACACAGTGGGACACAGCGGGAACAAGCAGGGACACAGCGGGGACACAGCGGGGGAAACAGTGGGGGACACAGCGGGACAAAGCGGGGGATACAGCGGAGGACACAGCGGGGAAACAGCGAGGACACAGTGGGACACAGCGGGAAACAGCGGAGACAGAGATCGACACAACGGGGTACAAAGCAGGACACTGTGGGGACACAGCGAGGACAATGTGGGACACAGTGGGACACAGCAAGACACAGGAGGACACAGCGGGTCACAGCGGGGGACACAGTGGGACACAGCGGGTCACAGCAGGACACAGCGGGGACACAGAGAGGACACAATGGGACAAAGCAGGACACAGTGGGACACAGCAGGACACAGCGGGTCACAGCGGGGGACACAGCGGGACACAGCGGCTCACAGCGGGACACAGCGGGGACACAGAGAGGACACAACGGGACAAAGCAGGACACAGTGGGACACAGCAGGACACAGCGGGACACAGCGGGGTACACAGCTGGAAACAGCTCGGGACATATTGGAGGAAACAGTGAACACAGCGGGGAACACAGCGTGACACAGCGGCGCACAGTGGGGGACAACGGGGACTCAGCAGGACACAGCGGTTAACAGAGCGAGGACACAGAGGGACACAGCGGGGATACAATGGACACAACGGGACACAGCAGGTTACACAGCGGGACACAGCAGGGACACAGCGGGGACACAGTGGTGGACACATAGGGACACAGCGGGGGACACAGTGGGAAACAGCGCGGGACATAGTGGAGGAAACAGCGAACACAGCGGGGAACACAGCGTGACACAGCGGGACACAGTGGGGGACAACGGGGACACAGCAGGACACAGCGGGGAACAGAGCGAAGACACAGCGGGACACAGAGAGACACAGCGGGGATACAATGGGACACAAAGGGACAGAGCGGGGTACACAGCGGGACACAGCGGGGACACAGCGGGGACACAGCGGTGGACACAGAGGGACACAGCGGGGACACAGCGGGGAAAAAGCGGGACACAGCAGGACACAGTGGGACACAGCGGGGGACACAGTCGGGGACAGAGGGGACACACCGGGGGACAACGGGGACATAGCAGGACACACAGGACAAAGCGTGACATAGCGGGGACACAGCGGTGGACAAAGAGGGGACACAGCGGGACATAGTGGGGGACACAGTGGGACACAGCGAGACATAGCGGGGACACAGCGGGGCACACAACGGGACACAGCGGGGGACACAGCGGGGGACACAGCGGGACACAGCGGGAAACAGCTGGTCACAGCGGGGAAACATCAGAGATACAGCGGGACACAGCGGGGGACACAGCAGGACACAGTGGGACAGAGCGGGTTACAGGGGGGACACACATGGGGACAACGGGGACACAGCCTGACACAGCGGGGATACAGCAGGACACAGCGGGGGACACAGCGGGACACAGTGGGGGACACAGCGGGACACAGCGGGGGACACAGCGGGGGACAGAGGGAGGACACAGAGGAGCAGCGCGGAGGACACAGCGGGGGACAAAGAGGGCACAAAGCGGGGACATAGCGGGACACAGCGAGGACACAGCGGGGGACACAGAGGGTCACAGCGGGACACAGCGGGGACACAGAGGTGGACACAGCGGGGACACAGCGAGACACAGCGGGGGATACAGCGGGACACAGCGGGGACACAGCGGGACACAGCGGGGGATACTGCGGGACACAGCGGGACACAGCGGGGACACAGCGGGGGACACAGCGGAACACAGCGGGACACAGCAGGACACTTCGGGGGGACACAGCGGGGACACATCAGGGAAACAGCGGGACACAGAGGGGGACAGCGGGACACAGCGGGGTACACCGCGGGACACAGCACGGTACACAGCGGAGGACACAGCGGGACAAATCGGGGGACACATGGGGACACACCGGAGGACACAGTGGGGGACACAGCGGGACACAGCGGAGGACACAGTGGGGGACACTTCAGGACACAGCGCGGGACGCATCAGGGAAACAGCGGGACACAGCGGGGGTCACAGCGGGGTCACTGCGGGGACACAGCAGGACAAAGAAGGGGAACAGCCGGACACAGCGGGACTCAGCAGGGAACACAGCAGGGGACAGTGGAGACAGAGAGGGGACACAGCAGGACACAGCGGTGACACAGCTTGAAACATCAGAGTACACAGTGGGACACAGCGGGCACACAGCGGAGACACAGCGGTACACAGCGGGACACAGCAGGGACCAAGCGGGACACAGCGGGACACAGCGGGACAGAGCAGGGGACACAGTAGGACACAGCTGGGGACCTAGCGAGGATACAGAGGGACACAGTAGGGGACACAGCGAGGACACAGGCGGGGACACAGCGTGGGACACTGCGGGACACAGCGAGGAACTCAGCGAGGACAC
>NW_012300864.1:0-3448 GCF_000151885.1 Dipodomys ordii | reverse complement strand
CTGTGTCACCGCTGTGTCCCGCTGTGTCCTCTCTTTGTCTCCACTGTCCCCCGCTGTGTCCCCCGCTGTGTCCCGCTGTGTCCCGCTGTGTCCCCCGCTTTGTCCTGCTGTGTCGACGCAGTGTTCCCTCTGTGTCCTGCTGTGTCACACTGTGTCCCATGGTGTCCCGCTTTTTCCCCGCTGTTTCCCCCTCTGAGTCCCCTTTGTGTCCCCACTGTGTCCTGCTGTGTCCCGCTGTGTCCTAGCTGTGTCCCCCGCTGTGTCCCGCTGTGTCCCCGCTGGGTCACAAGCTTGTCCTACTGTGTCCCGCTGTGTCCCGCTATGTTCCCGCAATGTCCCCGCTGTGTCCCGCTGTGTCCCACTGTGTCCTCGCTGTGTCCCCCGCTGTGCCCCGTTGTGTCCCCAGCTGTGTACCCCACTCTGTCCCGCTGTGTCCCCGTTGTAACGACTCTGTGTCCCGCTGGGTCCCGCTGTGTCCTCGCTGTGTCCCGCTGTGTACCCCTCTGTGTCCCCCGCTGTGTCTCGCTGTGTCCCGATGTGTACTGCTGTGTCCTCCGCTGAGTCCCGCTGTGTCCCCGCTGTGTCCAAATGTGTACTCGCTGTGTCCCCCGCTGTGTCCCGCTGTGTCCCACCTGTGTCCCCCGCTGTGTCCTGCTGTGTCCTCAATGTGTCCCCCGCTGTGTCCCGTTGTGTCCCCAGCTGTGTACCCCGCTGTGTCCCACTGTGTCCTCGCTGTATCGACGCTGTGTCCCGCTGTGTCCTCGCTGTGTCCTCGCTGTGTTCCCCGCTGTGTCCCGCTGTGTCCCCCGCTGTTTCCCCGCTGTGTCCCTCTATGTACCCCGGTGTGTATAGCTTTGTCTCTGATGTGTCTCGCTGTGTCTCACGCTCTGTCCCCCGCTGTGTCCCGCTGTGTTCCCCACTCTGTCCCGCTGTGTGCCGCTGTGTCCCCGCAGGGTCACCGCTGTTTCGCGCTGTGTCCCGCTGTGTCAGTGGTGTCCCGCTTTGTCCCCCGCTGTGTCCCCAGCTGAGTCCCCGCTGTGTCCCCGCTGTGTCCCTCTGTGTCCTCGCTGTGTCCCCCGCTGTCTCCCGCTCTGTCCCCGCTGTGTCTCACGCTTTATCCCGTCTGTGTCCCACTCTGTACCCGCTGTGTCCTGCTATGTTCCCGCAGTGTCCCCGCTGTGTCCCGCTGTGTCCTCGCTGTGTCCACCGATGTGTCCCATTGTGTCCTCAGCTGTGTACCCCGCTGTGTCCCGCTGTGTCCCCTCTGTATCGACGCTGTGTCCTGCTGGGTCCCGCTGTGTCCTCGATGTGTTCCCCGTTGTGTCCCACCTGTGTCCTCCGCTGTGTCCCCAGCTGTGTCCCTGCTGTGTCCCTGCAGTGTCCCAGCTGTGTCCCGCTGTGTCCCGCTTTGTCCTCGCTGTGTCCCAAGCTGTGTACCGCTGTGTCCCCCGCTGTGTCCCGCTGTGTCCTGCTGTGTCCCCACTGTGTCCCACTGTGTCCCCCGCTGTGTCCCGCTGTGTACCGCTGTGTCCCGCTGTGTCCTGCTGTGTCCACGCTGTGTTCCCGGCTGTGTCCCGCTGTGTACCCCTCTGTATCCCCCGCTGTGTCCCGCTGTGTCCCCCGCTGTGACCCGCTGTGTCCCGCTTTGTCCCCTGCTGTGTCCCCACTGTGTGCCCCTTGTGTCCCGCTGTGTACCCCGCTGTGTCCAGCTGTGTTCCCGCTGTGTCCCGCTGTGTCCCCTCTCTGTCCCCTGCTGTCCCCCTTAGTGTCTCCCGCTGTGTCCCCTCTCTGTCCCCTGCTGTCCCCCGCTGTGTCTCCCGCTGTGTCCCGCTGTGTCGCCCGCTTTGTCCCGCTGGGCCCCTGCAGTGTCCCCGCTGTGTCACACTGTGTCACACTGTGTCCCGTGTTGTCCCGCTTTGGCCCCCGCTGTGACCTCGCTGTGTTTCTCGCTGTGTCCCGCTGTGTACCCTTCTGTGTCCCCCGCTGTGTCCCGCAGTGTACCACGCTGTGTCCAGCTGGGTCTTCGCTTTGTCCCTCGCTGTCTCCTGCTTTGTCCCACGCTGTGTCCCGCTGGGACCCGCTGTGTCCTCGCTGTGTCCCCCGCTGTGTCCCGCTGTGATCCCCGCGGTGACCTGCTGTGTCCTGCTTTGTCCCCCAATGTGACCCTGCTGTCTCCCCGGTGTGTCACACTGTTTCCCCCTGTTTACTGCTGTGTCTCCCGCTGAGTTCCTCTGTGTCCCGCTGTGTCCCAATGTGTCCTCGCTGTGTCACGCTCTGTCCTGCTGTCCCCGCTGTGTCCTGCTTTGTCCCGCTGTGTCCCCACTGTGTGCCCGCTGTGTCCCTCTGTGTACCCCGCTGTGTCCGCTGTGTCCCCTCTCTGTCCTCTGCTGTCCCCCGCTGTGTCCCCCGCTGTGTCCCCCGCTGTGACCCGCTGTGTCCCGCTCTGTCCCCCGCTGTGTCCCCACTGTGTGCCCCCTGTGTCCCACTGTGTACCCCGCTGTGTCCAGCTGTGTTCCCGCTGTGTCCACTGCTGTGTCCTGCTGTGTACCCCGCTGTGTCCCGCTATG
Organism: Dipodomys ordii; assembly: GCF_000151885.1. Taxonomy (NCBI): domain Eukaryota; kingdom Metazoa; phylum Chordata; class Mammalia; order Rodentia; family Heteromyidae; genus Dipodomys; species Dipodomys ordii. The sequence continues at coordinate 881 of NW_012300864.1, read as the reverse complement.
TTCCCGCAGTGTCCCCGCTGTGTCCCGCTGTGTCCCGCTCTGTCCCTGCTGTGTCCCGCTGTGTCCTCCTGTGTCCCCCGCTGTGTCCCGCTATGTTCCCGCAGTGTCCCCGCTGTGTCCCGCTGTGTCCCACTGTGTCCCGTGGTGTCCCAGTTTGTCCTTCGCTGTGTCCCCAGGTGAGTCCCCGCTGTGTCCCGCTGTGTCCCCCACTGGGTCCCGCTGTGTCCCCACAGGGTCACCGCTGTTTCCCGCTGTGACCCGCTGTGTTTCGTGGTGTTCCGCTTTGTCCCCCGCTGTGTCCCCCGCTTAGTCCCCGCTGTGTCCCCCGCTTTGTACCGCTGTGTCCGTGCAGTGTCCCCGCTGTGTCCCGCTGTGTCACACTGTCCCGTGGTGTCCTGCTTTGTCCCCCGCTGTGTCCCCCACTGAGTCCCCTCTGTGTCGCAACTGTGTCCCTCTGTGTCCTCGCTGTGTCCCCCGCTGTGTCCCGCTGTGTCCCCCGCTGTGACCCCCTGTGTCCTGCTGTGTCCCCCACTGTGTCCCTGCTGTCTCCCCGGTGTGTCACACTGTTTCCCGCTGTGTACTGCTGTGTCTCCCGCTGAGTTCCTCTGTGTCCCGCTGTGTCCCAATGTGTCCTTGCTGTGTCACGCTCTGTCCTGCTCTGTCCCCGCTGTGTCCTGCTTTGTCCCGCTGTGTCCCCACTGTGTGCCCGCTGTGTCCCTCTGTGTACCCCGCTGTGTCCGCTGTGTCCCCTCTCTGTCCTCTGCTGTCCCCCACTGTGTCCCCCGCTGTGTCCCCCGCTGTGACCCGCTGTGCCCCCACTGTGTCCCGTTGTGTCCACAGATGTGTACCACGCTGTGTAAGGCTGTATCCCAGCTGTATCG
>NW_012300863.1:0-1058 GCF_000151885.1 Dipodomys ordii | reverse complement strand
ATCATGCGTCTCTTTCTGCTTCTGCTTATCCTTTTGCTTCTACTACTCCTAATCCTTCTCTTTCGCCTTCTCCGTCTTCTTCTTCTGCTTCTCCTGCTTCTTATGCTTCTCCTGCTTCTCTTTCTGCTTCTCTTTCTACCTCTGCTTCTCCTTCTGCTTCTGCTTCTGCTCTTCTCCTTCTTCTGTTTCTTTTGCTTCTGTTTCTTCTGCTTCTTCTTCTTCTGTTTCTTCTGATTCTACTTCTGCTTCTCCTTCTTCTCCTCTTTCTGCTTCTACTTCTGCTTCTTCTGATTCTCCTGCTTCTCCTTCTTGTTCTCATTCTGTTTCTACTCTCTTTCTGCTTCTGCTTCTCCTTCTCCTTCTACTTCTTCTGCTTCTCCCACTGCTTCTGCTTCTGCTTCTTTTGCTTATTCTTTTTCTTCTGCTTCTGCTCCTCCTGCTTCTGCTTCTCCTTCTGCTTCTCCTTCTGCTTCTCCTGATGCTTCTCCTTATGCTTCTCCTTATGCTGCTGCTTCTTCTTCTTCTTCCTCTTCCTCTTCTTCTTCTTCTTCTTCTTCTTCTTCTTCTTCTTCTTCTTCTTCTTCTTCTTCTTCTTCTTTTTCTTCTTCTTCTTCTTCTTCTCCTCTTTCTTCTGCTTCTGCTTTTCCTGCTTCTTCTGCTTCTACTGCTTCTCTTTCTGCTTGTCATTCTGCTTCTACTTCTCCTTCTGCTTCTCCTATTGCTTCTGCTGCCCTTCCTTCTCCTTCTCCTTCTCCTACTTCTCCTTCTGCTTCTGCTTCTTCTCCTTCTCCTGCTTCTCCTTCTGCATCTTCCTCTGCTTCTGCTTCTCCTTCTGCTGCTTCTTCTGCTTCTGCTTCTCCCTCTTCTGCTTCTCCTTCTGCTTCTCCTTCTGCTTCTCCTTCTGCTGCTGCTTCACCTTCTTCTGCTTCTCCCTCTGATTCTGCTTCTTATGCTTATTCTTTTTCTTCTGCATCTGCTTCTCCTGCTTCTGCTTCTTCTGCATCTCCTTATGCTTCTCCTTCTTCTTCTTATTCTTCTTCTTCATCTTCTTCATCTTC
>NW_012300862.1:0-3448 GCF_000151885.1 Dipodomys ordii | reverse complement strand
GAGGAGAAGGAGAAACGAAGGAAAAGCAAAAGGAGAAGCAAAAGAGAAGCAGGTAAAGCAGAAGAAGAAGAAGAAGAAGCAGAAGGAGAAGCAGAAGAAGGAGAAGGAGAAGCAGAAGCAGAAGAAGATGCAGAAGGAGAAGCAGGAGAAGCAGAAGAAGCAGAAGCAGAAGGAGAAGCAGGAACAGCAGAAGAAGCAGAAGCAAAAGAGAAGCAAAAGAAGGAGAAGGAGAAGCAGAGGCAGAAGACGAAGCATAAGCACAAGCACAAGCAGAAGGAGATGCAGAAGGAGATGCAGGAGAAGTAGAAGAATCAGAAGATGAAGGAGAAGCAGAAGTAGGAGAAGGAGAAGGAGGAGAAGTAGAAGCAGAAGGACAAGCAGAAGCGGAATGAGAAGCAGAAAGAGAAGCAGGAGAAGCACTAGATGCAGAAGCAGGAGAAGCCGAAAGAGAAGAAGGAGAAGAAGCAGAAACAGAAGCAGAAGTAGAAGAAGAAGCAGCAGAAGAAGTAGAACCAGAATTTCAGGCAGGAGAAACAGAAGAAGCAGAAGCAGAAGGAGAAGCAAAAAGAGAAGCAGAAGGAGAAGTAGAAGAAGCAGTAGAAGGAGAAGCAGCAGAAGAAGCAGAAAATCAACCAGGAGAAGCAGAAGCAGAAAGAGAAGTAGAAGCAGAAGAAGCAGAAGAAGCAGAAGCATTAGAAGCAGAAGAAAAAAAGAAGCATAAGAAGCAGAAGCCGAAGCAGAGGGAGAAAAAGAAGAAGGAGAAGGAGCAGCAGAATTTGAAGCAGAAGGAGATGCAGATGCAGAAAAAGAAGCAGAAACAGAAGAGAAGGAGAAGGAGAACTTGGAGAATCAGAAGAAGCAGAAGCAGAAGCAGAAAGAGAAGCAGAAGAAGGAAAAGGAGAAGCAGAAGCAGAAGGACAAGCAGGAGAAGCAGAAGAAGCAGAAGCGGGAGAAGCAGAAGAAGAAGAAGAAGAAGAAGAAGAAGAAGAAGAAGAAGAAGAAGAAGAAGAAGAAGAAGAAGAAGAAGAAGAAGAAGAAGAAGAAGAAGAAGAAGAAGAAGAAGAAGAAGAAGAAGAAGAAGAAGAAGAAGAAGAAGAAGAGGAAACAGAAGAAGGAGAATGAGCAGAAGGAGAAGCAGAAGCAGAAGGAGAAGCAGAAAGAGAAGGAGGGGAAGCAGAAGAAGCAGAAGCAGGAAAAGCAGAAGCATAAGAATCCGAAGAAGCAGAAGCAGAATCTGAAGCAGAAGGAGAAGCAGGAGAAGCAGGAAAAGCAGAATCTGGAGAAGCAGAATGACAAGCTGAAGGAGAAGCAGAAGCAGAAGCATAAAGAGAATCAAAAGCAGAAGGAAAAGCAGAAGAAACAGAAGAAGCAGAAGCAGTAGCAGTTGCAGCAGAAGCAGAAGGAGAAGCAGAATGAAAAGCAGAAGAAAGAGAAGGAGAAGGAGAAACAGAAGGAGAAGCAGAAGGAGAATCAGAAGGAGAAGCAGAAGAAGCAGAAGGAGAAGCAGAAGCAGAAGAAACAGCAGAAAGAGAAGCAGAAGCAGAAGAAGATGCAGAAGGAGAAGCAGGAGAAGCAGAAGAAGCAGAAGCAGAAGGAGAAGTAGAAGAAGGAGAAGGAGAAGGAAGAGCCGCAGAAGCAATAGGAGAAGCAGAAAGAGAAGCAGAAGCAGAATGAGAAGCAGAAAGAGAAGCAGTAGAAGCAGAAGAAGCAGGAAAAGCAGAAGCAGACGAAAGAGAAGAAGACGAAGAAGAAGAAGAAGCATAAGGAGAAGCATAAGGAGAAGCATAAGGAGAAGCCGTAGAAGCAGAAAAAGCAGAAGCAGAAGAAGAAGAAACAGAAGAAAAAGAATAAGCAAAAGAAGCAGAAGCAGAAGCAGTGGGAGAAGCAGAAGAAGGAGAAGGAGAAGGAGCAGCAGAAGGAGAAGCAGAAGCAGAAAGAGAAGCAGAAACAGAAGGAGAACAAGAAAGAGAAGCAGGAGAATCAGAAGAAGCAGAAAGAGAAGGAGAAGAAGGAGAAGCAGAAGTAGAATCAGAAGAAACAGAAGAAGAAGAAGAAGAAGAAGAAGAAGAAGAAGAAGAAGAAGAAGAAGAAGAAGAAGAAGAAGAAGAAGAAGAAACAGAAGCAAAAGAAACAGAAGAAGGAGAAGAGCAGAAGCAGAAGGAGAAGCAGAAGCAGAAGGAAAAGGAGAAGCAGAAAGAGAAGCAGGAGAACCAGAAGAAGCAGGAGAAGCAGAAACAGAAGAAACAGGATAAGCCGAAGAAGCAGAAGCAGAATCAGAAGCAGAAGGAGAAACAGAAGAAGCACAATCTGAAGCAGAAGCAGAAGAAAGAGAAATAGTAGAATAAGCAGAAGCAGAAGCACCAGGAAAAGCAGAAGAACAAGAAGGAGAAGACGAAAGAGAAGGATTAGGAGTAGGAGAAGCAAAAGGATAAGCAGAAGCAGAAAGAGACGCAGAAGGAGAAGCAGCACGAGAAGAAGGAGAAGCAGGAGAAGCAGAAGCAAGAGAAGCAGAATAAACAGAAGACGCAGAAGCAGAATGAGAAGCAGAAGGAGAAATTGAAGCAGAAGGAGAAGCAGAAGCAGAAGGAGAAGCAGAAGAAGGAGAAGGAGAAGCAGAAAGAGAAGCAGAACGAGAAGCAGGAGAAGCAGAAGCAGGAGAAGCAGAAACAGAAGAAACAGAAGAAGGAGAAGAAGCAGAAGCAGAAGGAGAAGCAGAAACAGAAGGAAAAGCAGAAAGAGAAGCAGGAGAAGCAGAAGCAGAAGCCGAAGAAGCAGAAGCAGAACCTGAAGCAGAAGGAGAAGCAGAATCTGGAGAAGCAGAAGGAGAAGCAGAAGCAGAAAGAGAAGCAAAAGCAGAAGGAGAAGCAGAAGAAAAAGAAGAAGCAGAGGCAGTAGCAGAAGAAGCAGAAGATGCAGAAGGAGAAGCAGAAGGACAAGCAGAAGAACGAGAAGGTGAGGGAGAAGGAGAAACAGAAGGAGAAGCAGAAAGAGAAGCAGAAGAAGGAGCAGGAGAAGGAAAAGCTGCAGGAGAAGCAGAAAGAGCAGCAGAAGGAGGAGCAGGAGATGCAGAAACAGGAGAAGCATAAGCAGAACAAACAGGAGAAGGACAAGAAGCAGAAGCAGAAGGAGAAGCAGAAACAGAAGGAGAAGCAGAAAGAGAAGGAGGGGAAGCAGAAGAAGCAGAAGCAGGAGAAGCAGAAGCATAAGAATACGAAGAAGCAGAAGCAGAACCTCAGGCAGAAGGAGAAGCAGGAGAAGCAGAGGAAGCAGAATCTGGAGAAGCAGAAGGAGAAGCAGAAGCAGAAGGAGAATCAAAATCAGAAGGAGAAGCAGAAGAAACAGAAGAAGTAGAAGCAGTAGTAGTTGTAGCAGAAGCAGAACGAGAAGCAGAAGGAAAAGCAGAAGAACAAGAAGGAGATGGAGAAAGAGAAGGAGAAGCAGAAGTAGA
>NW_012300861.1:0-3449 GCF_000151885.1 Dipodomys ordii | reverse complement strand
GTCCTCACTGTGTTCCCCGCTGTGTCCCGCTGTGGCCCCCGCTGTGTCCCGCTGTGTCCCCCGCTTTTTCCCCGCTGTGTCACTCTGTGTACCCCGCTGTGTATAACTTTGTCTCTGATGTGTCTCGCTCTGTCTCATGCTTTATCCCCCGCTGTGTCCCGCTGTGTCCCCCACTCTGTCCCGCTGTGTCCCGCTGTGTCCCGCTGTGTCCCCCTGTGTCCTCACTGTGTCCCACGCTGTGTTCCGCTGAGTACTTGCTGTGTCCCCGTGGTGTCCCGCTTTGTGCCCCGCTGTGTCTCCAGCTGAGTCCCCGCTGTGTCCCCGCTGTGTCCCGCTGTGTCCTCGCTGTGTCCCCCGCTATCTCCCTCTCTGTCCCCCGCTGTGTCTCACGCTTTATCCCGTCTGTGTCCCACTCTGTCCCGCTGTGTCCCGCTGTGTCCACCACTGTGTCCCTTTGTGTCCCCAGCTGTGTAACCCGCTGTATAACGCTGTGAATCCCTCTGTATCGAGGCTGTGTCCCGCTGGGTCCCGCTGTGTCCTTGCTCTGTTATTCATGGTGTCCCCCTCTGTCCCCCGCTGTGTCCCCCACTCTGTCCTACTGTGTCCCCCGCTGTGTCCCGTTGTGTCCTGCTGTGTCCCCCGCTGTGTCCCTGCTGTGTCCCCGCTGTGTCACACTGTGTCCCATGGTGTCCTGCTTTGTCCCCAGCTGGGTCCCCTGCTGAGTCCCTTCTGTGTCCTGCTGTGTCCTCGCTGTGTGCACCACTGTCTCCCACTTTGTCCCACGCTGTGTCCCGCTATGTCCCCGCTGTGTCCCAAGCTGTGTCCCGCTGTGTCCCGCTGTGTCCCCCGCTGTGTCCCGCTGTGTCCCGTTGTGTCCCGCTCTGTCCCTGCTGTGTCCTCGCTGTGTACTCCTTTATGTCAGGCTGTGTCAACGCTGCGTCTCGCTGTGTCCCCTCTCTGTCTCCGCTGTCCCCCGCTGTGTCCCCCGCTGTGTCCCGCTGTGTCCCGCTGTGTCCCCCACTTTGTCCCCCTGTTTCCCCGTAGTGTCCCCACTGTGTCCCGCTGTGTCCCGCTGTGTCTCCCGCTTTGTCCCGCTGTGTCCCCGCAGTGTCCCCGCTGTGTCCTGTTGTGTCCTCGCTGTGTCCCCCACTGTGTCCCGTTGTGTCCACAGCTGTGTACCCCGCTTTGTCCCTCTGTGTCCCCGCTGTATCGACGCTGTGTCCCGCTGGGTCCTGCTGTGTCCTTCCTGTGTTCCCCGCTGTGTCCCGCTGTGTCCCCGCTGTGTGCCCGCTGTGTCCCGCTGTGTACTTCGTTGTGTCCAGCTGTGTCACCGCTGTGTCCTCGCTGTGTCCCCCGCTGTGTCCCTTGTGTCCTCACTGTGTCCCCCTCTGTGTCCCGCTGTGTCCCCCACTCTGTCCCGCTGTGTCCCGCTGTGTCCCACTCTGTCCCCGCTTTGTGCCCGCTGTGTCCCGCTGTGTACTCCGTTGTGTCCAGCTGTGTCACCGCTGTGTCCCGCTGTGTCCTCTCTTTGTCTACACTGTCCCCCGCTGTGTCCCCCGCTGTGTCCCCCGCTGTGTCCCGCTGTGTCCCGCTGTGTCCCCCGCTTTGTCCCGCTGTGTCGACGCAGTGTTCCCTCTGTGTCCTGCTGTGTCACACTGTGTCCCATGGTGTCCCCCGCTGTTTCCCCCGCTGAGTCCCCTTTGTGTCCCCACTGTGTCCCGCTGTGTCCCGCTGTGTCCTAGCTGTGTACCCCGCTGTGTCCCGCTATGTTCCCGCAATGTCCCCGCTGTGTCCCGCTGTGTCCCACTGTGTCCTCGCTGTGTCCCCCGCTGTGCCCCATTGTGTCGCCAGCTGTGTACCCCGCTCTGTCCCGCTGTGTCCCCGTTGTAATGACGCTGTGTCCCGCTGGGTCCCGCTGTGTCCTCGCTGTGTCCCGCTGTGTACCCCTCTGTGTCCGCCGCTGTGTCCCGCTGTGTCCCGATGTGTACTGCTGTGTCCCCCGCTGAGTCCCGCTGTGTCCCCGCTGTGGCCAAATGTGTACTCACTGTGTCCCCCGCTGTGTCCCGCTGTGTCCCCCCTGTGTCCCCCGCTGTGTCCTGCTGTGTCCTCAATGTGTCCCCCGCTGTGTCCCGTTGTGTCCCCAGCTGTGTACCCCGCTGTGTCCCACTGTGTCCTCGCTGTATCGATGCTGTGTCCCGCTGTGTCCCGCTGTGTCCTCGCTGTGTTCCCCGCTGTGTCCCGCTGTGTCCCCCGCTGTTTCCCCGCTGTGTCCCTCTATGTACCCCGCTGTGTATAGCTTTGTCTCTGATGTGTCTCGCTGTGTCTCACGCTCTGACCCCCGCTGTGTCCGGCCGTGTCCCCCACTCTGTCCCGCTGTGTCCCGCTGTGTCCCCGCAGGGTCACCGCTGTTTCACACTGTGTCCCGCTGTGTCAGTGGTGTCCCGCTTTGTCCCCTGCTGTGTCCCCAGCTGAGTCCCCGCTGTGTCCCCGCTGTGTCCCTCTGTGTCCTCGCTGTGTCCCCCGCTGTCTCCCGCTCTGTCCCCCGCTGTGTCTCACGCTTTATCCCGTCTGTGTCCCACTCTGTCTTGCTGTGTCCTGCTGTGTCCACCACTGTGTCCCTTTGTGTCCCCAGCTGTGTAACCCGCTGTGTAACGCTGTGAATCCCGCTGTATCAAGGCTGTGTCCCGCTGGGTCCCGCTGTGTCCTTGCTCTGTTATTCGTGGTGTCCCCCTCTGTCCCCCACTGTGTCCCCTGCTCTGTCCTACTGTGTCCCCCGCTGTGTCCCATTTTGTCCCGCTGTGTCCCCCACTGTGACCCTGCTGTGTCCCTGCTGTGTCCCAGCTGTGTCACGCTGTGTCCTGCTGTGTCCCGTTGTGTCCTGCTGTAACCCTGCTGAGTCCCCCTGTGTCGCCGCTGTGTCCTGTTGTGTCGTCGCTCTGTCCTCCGCTGTGTCCCACTGTGTCCTCTGCTGTGTCCCGCTGTGTCACTCTGTGTCCCGCTGTATCCCGCTGTGACCCCACTGAGTCCCCGCTGTGTCCCCTGCTGTCTCCCACTCTGTCCCATGCTGTGTCTCACGCTTTGTCCCCACTGTGTCCCACTGTGTCCCGCTGTGTCCGCTGGGTCCCGCTGTGTCCTCACTGTGTTCCCAGCTGTGTCCCGCTGTGTAACCCTCTGTGTCCCCTGCTGTGACCCGCAATGTCCCGCTGTGTAATGCTGTGTCACCTGCTGAGTCTCGCTGTGTCCACTGCTGAGTCCGCTGTGTCCACACTGTGTCCCAATGAGTCCTCCCTGTGTCCCCCGCAGAATACACTGTGATCCAACTTGTGTCCCCCGCTGTGTCCCGCTGTGTACTGCTATCATCCCCTTTATGTACCCCACTGTGTACCTCTGTGGCCCCCGCTTTGTCAACAAATAAGACCAGTAAAAGAAATAAAAAAATAACACAAAAA
>NW_012300860.1:0-3449 GCF_000151885.1 Dipodomys ordii | reverse complement strand
CCGCTGTATCGACGCTGTGTCCCACTTTGACCCGCTGTGTCCTCGCTGTGTTCCCAGCTGTGTCCTGCTGTGTACCCCTCTGTGTCCCCCTCTGTGTCCCGCTGTGTTCCCCGTTGTGTCCCGCTGTGTCCCGCTGTGTCCCCCGCTGTGTCCCTGCTGTGTCCCCGCTGTGTCCTGCTGTATACTGCTGTGTCCCCCGCTGAGTCCCGCTGTTTCCCCGCTGTGTCCCGCTGTGTCCCCCATGTGTCCCCCGCTGTGTCCCATTGTGTCCCGCTGTGTCCCCCAGTGTTTCCCCCGCTGTGTACGGCTGTGTCCCCCGCTGTGTCCCCCTTTGTCCACTGCTGTGTCCCCGCTATGTCCCGCTTTTTCCCCGGCTGTGTCCCGCTGTGTCCTCACTGTGTCCCCCGCTGTGTCCCACTGTGTCCTCGCTGTGTTCCCCGCTGTGTCCCGCTGTGTCCCCCGCTGTGTCCCCCGCTGTGTCCTCGCTGTGTCCCCTGCTGTGTCCCGCTGTGTCCTCACTGGGTCCCCCACTGTGTCCTGCTGTGTCCCCCGCTCTGTCCCGCTGTGTCCGGCTGTGTCCCGCTCTGTACCTGCTGTGTCCCTCTGTGTCCCGCTGTGTCCCCGCTGTGTGCCTGCTGTGTCCCGTTGTGTCGCCTGCTGTGTCCCGTTGTGTCACCCGCTTTGTCCCGCTGTGTCCCACTGTGTCCCCGCTGTGTCCCGCTGTGTCCCGCTGTGTCCCCGCTGTGTGCCCGCTGTGTCCCGCTGTGTACCCCGCTGTGTCCAGCTATGTCAACGCCTTGTCTCGCTGTGGCCACTCTCTGTCTCCACTGTCCCCCGCTGTGTCCCCCGCTGTGTCCCACTGTGTCCAGGCAGGGTCACTGCTGTTTCCCGCTGTGTCCCGCTGTGTTCCGTGGTGTCCCTCTTTGTCCCCCGCTGTGTCCCTCGCTGAGTCCCCGCCTTGTCATCGCTGTGTCCCACTGTGTCCTCGCTGTGTCCCCCGCTGTCTCCAGCTCTGTCCCCTGCTGTGTCTCACGCTTTGTCCCCGCTGTGTACCACTGTGTCCCGCTGTGTCCCGCTGTGCCCCCACTGAGTCCCGTTGTGTCTACAGCTGTGTACCACGCTGTGTAACGCTGTGTGCCCGCTGTATCGACGCTGTGTCCCGCTGGGTCCCGCTGTGTCCTCGCTGTGTCCCCCACTGTGTTCTCGCTGTGTCCCCCGCTGTGTCCCACTATGTCCTCGCTGGTTTCCCCGCTGGGTCCCGCTGGGTCCCCGCTGTGTCCTGCTGGGTCACACTGTGTCCTCGCTGTATCTCCCGCTGTGTCCCGTTGTGTCGCCAGCTGTGTACCCCGCTGTGTCCCGCTGTATCGACGCTGTGTCCCACTGGGTCCCGCTGTTTCCTTCCTGTGTTCCCTGCTGTGTCCCACTCTGTCCCGCTGTGTCCCCGCTGTGTGCCCGCTGTGTCCCGCTGTGTACTCCGTTGTGTCCAGCTGTATCACCGCTGTGTCTCGCTTTGGCCCCTCTCTGTCTCCGCTGTCCCCCGCTGTGTCCACCGCTGTGTCCCGCTGTGTCACGCTGTGTCCCCCGCTTTGTCCCGCTGAGTCCCCTCTGTGTCGCCGCTTTGTCCCGCTGTGTCCTTGCTGTGTCCCCCGCTGTCTGCCGCTTTGTCCCCGCTGTGTCCCAAGCTGTGTCCCGCTGTGTCCCGCTGTGTACCCCGCTGTGTCCCACTATGTTTCCGCAGTGTCCCCGCTGTGTACCGCTGTGTACCTCTGTGTCCGGCTGTGCCCCCACTGTGTCCCGTTGTGTCCCCATCTGTGTACCTCGCTGTGTCCCGCTGTGTCCCGCTTTGTCCCGCTGTGTCCCCCGCTGTGTCCCTGCTGTGTCCCGCTGTGTCCCGCTGTGTACTGCTGTGTCCCCCGCTGAGTCCCGCTGTGTCCCCGCTGTGTCCCAATGTGTCCTCGATCTGTCCCCCGCTGTGTACCGCTGTGTCCATCCTGTGTCCCCCGCTGTGTCCCGCTGTGTCCCGCTCTGTCCCCAGCTATGTCCTGCTGTGTCCCCAGCTGTTTCCCGCTCTATCCTTGCTGTGTCCCCCAATGTGTGCCGCTGTGTCCTCGCTGTGTCCCCCGCTGTGTCCCGCTGTGTCCTTTTGTGTCACGCTGTTTTCCCGCTGTGTCCCTGCTGTGTCCCTCTGTGTACCCCGCTGTGTCCAGTTTTGTCTCCGCTGTGTCTCGCTGTGTCCCACTCTCTTTTCCACACTGTGTGCCGCCTTGTCCCACGCTGTGTCCCGCTGTGTCCCCCGCTGTGTCCCGCTGTGTCACCCCCTGAGTCCCCGCTGTGTCACCGCTGTGTCCCGCTGTTTCCTCGCTGTGTCCCCTGCTGTCACCCTCTCTGTCCCCTGCTGTGTCTCACGCTTTTTCCCCGCTGTGTCCCACTGTGTCCCGCTGTGCCCCCACTGTGTCCCGTTGTGTCCACAGTGTGTACCACGCTGTTTAACGCTGCCTCCCCGCTGTATCGACGCTGTGTCCCGTTGTGTCCCGCTGTGTCCTCGCTGTGTTCCCCACTGTGTCCCGCTGTGTCCCCCGCTGTGTCCCCCGCTGTGTCCTCGCTGTGTCCCTTGTTGTGTCCCGCTGTGTCCTCACTGGGTAGCCCACTGTGTCCCGCTGTGTCCCCCGCTGTCCCCCACTGTCGCCCGCTGTGTCCCGCTGTGTCCCCCGCTTTATATTCCTGTGTCCCGCAGTGTCCCCGCTGTGTCCCGCTGTGTAACACTGTGTCCCGTGGTGTCCCACTTTGTCCCACGCTGTGTCCCCAGCTGCGTCCCCTCTGTGTCGCCGCTGTGTCCCTCTCTGTCCTCGCTGTGTCCCCCACTGTGTCCCGCTTTGTCTCCCACTGTGTTCCGCTGTGTCCCTCTGTGTCCCCCGCTGTGTCCCCCACTGTGTCCCGTTGTGTCCACAGCTGTGTACCACGCTGTGTAACGCTGTGTGCCCGCTGTATCGATGCTGTGTCCCGCTGTGTCCCGCTGGGTCCACGCTGTGTTCCCCGCTGTGTCCCGCTGTGTCCCCCGCTGTGTCCCCCGCTGTGTCCTCGCTGTGTCCCCCGCTGAGTCCCGCTGTGTCCTCGCTCTGTCCCCCGCTGTGTTCCGCTGTGTCCCCCGCTGTGTCCCGCTGTGTCCCGCTCTGTCCCTGCTATGTCCCGCTGTGTCCCCCTGTGTCCCCCGCTGTGTCCCGCTGTGTCCCCCACTGGGTCCCGCTGTGTCCCCACAGGGTCACCGCTGTTTCCCGCTGTGACCCGCTGTGTTCCGTGGTGTCCCCCTTTGTTCCCCGCTGTGTCCCCCGCTGAGTCCCTGCTGTGTCCCCTGCTTTGTACCGCTGTGTCCGTGCAGTGTCATCGCTGTGTCCCGCTGTGTCACACTGTCCCGTGTGTCCTGCTTTGTCCTCCGCTGTGTCCCCCACTGA
>NW_012300859.1:0-3449 GCF_000151885.1 Dipodomys ordii | reverse complement strand
CAGAGCGGGTCACAGCAGGGACACAGCGAGACACAGCGGGACACAGTCGAGGGACACAGCGTCAATACAGCGGGGACACAGCGGGACACAGCAGGACACAGCGGGGGACACAGCGGAACACAGCGTGGGACACATCGAGGACACAGCGGGACACAGCGGGAAACAGCGGGGACACAGCAGGGACACAGCAGGGACACAGCGGAGGACACAGCGGGGGACACAGCGGGACACAGTGGGGACACAGCAGGGACACAGCAGGGACACAGCGGGGGACACAGCGGGGTACACAGCGGGACACAACGGGGAACACAGCGAGGACACAGCGGGACCCAGCAGGACACAGCGTCGATACAGCGGGGACACAGCGGGACACAGCGGGGTACACAGCTGGGGACACAATGGGACACAGCGGTGGACACAGCGAGGACACAGCGGGAGACAGCGGGGACACTGCGGGAACATAGCTGGACACAGCGGGGTACACAGCGGGACACAGCTGGGGATACAGAGTGGTACACAGAGGGACACAGCGGGAAACACAGCGAGGTCACAGCGGGGGACCAAGCGGGACAACACGGGACACAGTGTAACACAGCGAGACACAGCGGGACACAGCGGGGGACAAAGCGCGGGACAACAGGGGACAGGGGACACAGCGGGACACAGCGGGGACACAGCTGGACACAGCGGGGTACACAGAGGGACACAGCGGGCACACAGTGGGGACACAGCAGGACACAGCGGGACACAGCAGGGACGGAGCATGACAGAGCATGACACAGCGAGGACACATTGGGACACAGCGGGGACACAGCGGAACTCAGCGGGAGACACAGCAGTACACAGCGGGACACAGTGGGACACACCGGGGAGACAGCAGGGACACAGTGGGGGACACAGCGGGACACAGTGGGTCACAGCGGGGGACACAGCGGGACACAGCGGGGGACACAGAGTGGTACACAGCGGGACACAGGGGGAAAACAGCGCGGACACAGCGGGACACAGCGTCGATACAGTGGGGACAGAGCGGGTCACAGCAAGGACACAGCGGGACACAGCGGGACACAGCAGGACACAGCGGGGGACACAACGGGACAGAGCGGGGACACAGTGGGGACTCAGCGGGGAACACAGCGGGACACAGCGGGGGACACAGCGGGACACAGCGGGGGACACTGCGGGACACAATGTGGGACAGAGCGTGGGACACAACGAGACACAGCGGGGACAAAGTTGGACACAGCGGGGTACAAAATGGGACACTGCAGGGACACAGCGGGGAAACAGCGTGACACAAAAGGACACAGCGGGACACAGCAGGGGACACAGCGAGGACACAGCGGCACACAGTGGGGGACACAGCAAGGACAGAGCGGGACACAGCGGTGGACACAGCGGGACATAGCGGGGGCCACAGCGGGGGACACAGCGGGACACAGCGGAGGACACAGGAAGGACACAGCGGGACACAGCGGGGGACAGAGCGAGGACACATTGGGACACAGCGGGGACACAGCGGGACTCAGCAGGGGACACAGCATTACACAGCGGGACACAGCGGGGACACAGCAGGGACACAGCGGGGGACACAGCGGGAAACAGCGGGGGACACAGAGGTGTACACAGCGGGGAAAACAGTGAGGCCAAAGCAGAACACAGCGGGCACATAGCGTTACACAGCGTGGTACACACTGTGGACACAACGGGACACAGTGGGGGCACAGCCGGACACAGCGGGACACAGTGGGACACAGCGAGGACAAAGCGTGATACACAGCGGGGGACAGAGAGGGAGACAGCAGGGGACACAGCGAGGAAACAGCGGGACACAGCGTTGACACAGCGGGGACTCAGCGGGGGACACAGTGGGACACAGCGGGGGACACAGCGGGACACAGCGCGGGAAACTGCGGGACACAGTGTGGGACGGAGCGTGGGACACAGCGAGACACAGCGGGGACAAAGCTGGACACAGCGGGGTACACAGAGGGACACAGCAGGGACACAGCGGGGAAACAGCGTGACACAAAAGGACACAGCTGGACACAGCGGGGTACACAGCGGGACACAGCGGACACACAGAGGGACACAGCGGGACACAGCGGGGACAGAGCGGGAAACAGTCGGACACAGCGGGACACAGCGGGGGACACAGCGGGACACAGCGGGGGACCCAGCGAGGACACAGCGGGACACAGCGGGGGACAAAGCGAGGACACAGCGGTGGACACAACGGTGGACACAGCGGGACACAGCGGGGAACACAGCGAGGACACAGAGGGAAACACTGCGAGGTAACAGCGGGGGACAAAGCGGGACAACACGGGACACAGTGTGACACAGTGGGACACAGCGGGGACACTGCAGGGGCACAGCGAGACAAAGCGGGTGACACAGCGAGACACAGCGGGGGACACAGCGGGGACCAGCAGGGGACAGAGAGGGGACACAGAGGGACACAGGGGGGACACAGAGGGGTACACAGCGGGACACAGCCGGAAACACAGCGCGGACACAGCGGGACACACCGGGACACAGAGTCAATACAGCGGGGACAGAGAGGGTCACAGCATGGACACAGCGGGACACAGCGGGACACAGCGGGGGACACAGCGGGACACAGAGGGGACACAGCGGGGGACACAGCGGGACACAGCGGGGGACACAGTGGAACACAGCGTGGGACACAGCGAGGACAGAGCAGGACACAGCGGGACACAGCGGCGACACAGCAGGGACACAGCAGGGACACAGCGGGGACACAGCGGGGGACACAGCGGGACACAACGAGGAACACAGCGAGGACACAGCGGGACCCAGCAGGACACAGCGTCGATACAGTGGGGACACAGCAGGACACAGCGGGGTACACAGCTGGGGACACAAAGGGACACAGCGGGGGACACAGCGAGGACAAGCGGGACACAGCGGGACACAGCGAGGACACTGCGGGAACATAGCGGGACACAGCGGGGTACACAGAGGGACACAGCGGGACACAGCTTGGGATACACGGAGGACACAGCTGGACACAGTGGGGGACACAGCGAGGACACAGCGGTACAGTGGGGTGCGGGATACAGCGGGGGACACAGCGGGAGACAGCGGGGGACACAGCAAGGACACAGCGGGACACAGTTGCAACACAGAGGGGACTCAGTGGGGGACACAGCGGGGGACAAAGCAGGACACCACGGGACAGTGTGACACAGCGGGACACAGCGGGGACACTGCACGGACACAGCGGTATAAAGCGGGGAACACAGCGGGGACTCAGCGGGACACACAGCGGGGGACAAAGCGGGACACCACGGAACACAGCGGGTCACAGCGGGAAACAGCGGTGACCCTGTGGGGACACAGCGGGGGACACAGCGGGGACTCACCTGGGGACACAGCGAAATGACAAACTGGGACACCACGGGACACAGTGGGACACAGCGGGA
>NW_012300858.1:0-1617 GCF_000151885.1 Dipodomys ordii | reverse complement strand
TGTGAAATATTCTAGAGAACATGCTGGACAGATAGAAGGGGGAAGTAAAAAAAGTTAAGTAAGAAAAATGCTTCAGCGTATGTCAGTAGTATTTGCGGAGCCGTTCCCACCACCTCCTACCCCCACCCCCTCCCACATCCTTTCCCCCCCACCAAAGTTGTAAAGTTCATTTTCCACATAACAACTGTACGTCTCATTGTTGCAAAGGGTCCACCTGTATCCCTCTTTAAAGGATTTGTTTTTTCCCTTCCCCTCCACAAATTATGGCAACATCAAATAGAGTGAAAGCAGGTGTTATACCATGGGGGAGGAACATACAAAACAACAAGGAAATAATCTTATAAATGTGTTAGAAACAATTGCATGAAAGAAAAAAAAATTTTGAATATATATCTTAGGATTCATTTCCCTAACATCAAGTTAAATGACCTTTCTGCTTGACTCAGTCATATACTAGTTATTTCAAATGAGGGAAACCATGGGACCTATGTTTCTTTGGGCCTGGCTTACTTCAATTAAAATAATTTTTTCCAAGCCTTTCCATTTTGTAACAAATGGAGCAATGTCATTCTTTCTGATGGAGGCATAGAATTCCATTGTGTATATATACCACATTTTCGTGATCCATTCATCTACTGAGGGGCATCTGGGTTGGTTCAAGATCTTAGCTATGGTAAATAATGCTGCAATAATCATAGTCATGCAGGTAGCTTTAGTGTGGTCTTGTTTGTGAACATTTGAGTAAATGCCCAAAAGTGGGATTGCTGAGTCATAGGGGAGCTCTATGTGGAGTCTTTTGAGGAGCCTCCATACTACTTTTCAAAGTGGTTGAACAAGTTTACACTCCCACCAACAATGCAGTAGGGTTCCCTTCTGTCCACATCCCCTCCAGCATCTGTATTAGGGTTCTTGATTATAGCCATTCTAACTGGAGTGAGGTGGTATCTTTTGCACTCTGCCTTATTAATTTATATATTTAAACTCCATGGAGAGAATATACATTATAACTCAATATTACCTCACCCAAAATTGTACAGGAAAATGTATAATACATATTACTTGTATTATAATATTTCAGTAATGGTTTTCAAATGGCACATTTACCTGCATCCAAATTCTTGGAGCACCCTTGAGCAATAACTTGAAATTTGTCATTTAGCCTACTTTATGTAATCAGTAAAGGTTATGTAAATACAGGTTTGAGAAGTCCCTAACGGTCACTTTCCTAAACAATTCTGTGAAGAATTGTGGCCATTCTCTGGGAGATAAAGGGCTTAGTAAAGATGAAACATGAAATATTAGTCATAGGAGTGACAGAACACCAACCACACAATCACAGCAAAGAACCAGAGGATTAAAATCTTATGTTGCACAAATAATACTAACACAAAATTCTAAGCTGAGGAGACCCCAAAATACAGATTTATAAAAATAAAAAATGATTTAAATACCTATATGCTTTTTCTTATATTTATTGTTTGGCTTTTACACAGGAAATGCTACTATCCAGAGGATTTTTTTTACACAACTATATGGAAGAGAAACTCTTTATATAAAATAACATAAACTTTACAGTGACATATAAAATATGAAAATCTACTCTGTAAACTTCAGTTA
>NW_012300857.1:0-3450 GCF_000151885.1 Dipodomys ordii | reverse complement strand
TCACGGGACACAACGGGACACAGCGGGGGACACAGCGAGGACACAGCGGGACACATCGGGACACAGCGGGGGACAAAGGGGGGACACAGCGAGACACAGCGGGGGCCACAGTGAGGACACATTGGGACACAGCGGGGACACAGCGGGACTCAGCGGGAGACACAGCAGTACACAGCGTGACACAGCGGGACACAGCGGGGAACACAGCGAGGACACAGCGGGACCCAGCGTGACACAGCATCGATACACCGGGAACACAGTGGGACACAGCGGGGTACACAGCTGGGGACACAACGGGACACAGCGGGGGACACAGCGAGGACACAGCGGAACACAGCGGGGGACACAGCGAGGACACAGCGGCACACAGCGAGACACAGCGGGACATAGCGGGGACACAGCAGTAGACACAGCGGGACACAGGGGGGGACACAGCAGGACACAGCAGGACACAGCGGGACACAGCGGGGACACTGCGGGAACATAGCGGGACACAGCGGGGTATACAGCGGGACACAGCGGGACACAGCTTGGGACACAGCGGGGACCCAGCGTGACCCAGCGGGGGACACAGCGAGGACACAGAGGGACCCAGCGGGACACAGCGTCGATACAGCGGGCACACAGCGGGACACAGCGGAATACACAGCTGTGGACACAGCCGGACACAGAGGGGGACACAGCGAAGACACAGCAGGACACAGCGGGGGACACAGCGAGGACACAGCGGGGAACATAGCGAGGACACAGCGGGACCCAGCGGGACACAGCGTAGATACAGCGGGGACACAGCGGGACACAGCGGGGTACACAGCCGGGGACACAAAGGGACACAGCGGGGGACACAGCGAGGACACAGTGGGACACAGTGGGACACTGTTGGAACATAGCGGGACACAGCGGGGTATACAGCGGGACACAGCGGGACACAGCTTGGGACACAGCGGGGACACAGCGGGACCCAGCGGGGGACACAGCAAGGACACAGCGGGACACAGCGGGACACAGCGGGGGACACAGCGAGGACACAGGGGGACCCAGCGGGACACAGCGTCGATACAGCAGGCACACAGCGGGACACAGCGGAGTACACAGCTGTGGACACAACCGGACACAGAGGGGGACACAGCGAAGACACAGCAGAACACAGCGGGGGACACAGCGAGGACACAGCGGGACACAGAGGTGACACAGCTGGGCACAACAGAGTACACAGCGGGACACAGCGGGCACACAGCGGAGACACAGCGGGACACAGCGGGGTACACAGCTGGGGACACAACGGGACACAGCGGGGGACACAGCGAGGACAAAGCGGGACACAGCGGGAAACAGCGGGGACACTGCGGGAACATAGCTGGACACAGCGGGGTACACAGCGGGACACAGCGGGAAACAGCGGGGACACTGCGGGGACACAGTGGGACACAGCGGGAGACACAACGAGGACAGAGCTGGACACAGCGTGGGACAAAGTGGGAGACAGCTGGGGACACAGCGAAGACACAGCAGGACACAGCGGCGACACAGAGGGGACTCAGCGGGGGACACAGCGGGGGACAAAGCAGGACACCATGGGACACAGTGTGACACAGCGGGACACAGTGGAGACACTGCGGAGACACAGCGGGACAAAGCGGGGGACACAGCGGGACACAGCGGGACACAACGGGGGACACAGCGGGGGACAGCGGAGACAGAGAGGGGACACAGTGTGACACAGCAGTGACACAGCCTGACACAATGGAGTACACAGCGGGACACCACGGGCACAAAGCAGGGACACAGCGGGACACAGCAGGGACAGAGCGGGACACAGCGGGACTCAGAGGGACACAGTGGAGGACACAGTGGGACACAGCGGGGGACCCAACCAGGACACAAAGAGACACAGCAGGGGACACAGCGAGGACACAGCGGGGGACACATCGGGGGACACAGCGGGACACAGCGGGGAACACAGCGAGGACACAATGGGACACAGCGGGACACAGCGGGGGACACTGGAGGGACACAGCCAGACACAGAGGGGGACACAGCGAGGACACATTGGGACACAGTGGGGACACAGCGGGACTCAGGAGGACACAGCAGGGGACACAGAGGGGTACACAGCGGGACACAGCAGGGAACACAGCGGGGACACAGCGGGACACAGCGGGGTACACAGCTTGGGACACAACGGCACACAGCAGGGGACACAGCGAGGACACAGCGGAACACAGCGGGGGACACAGCGAGGACACAGCGGGGTAAACAGCGGGACACAGCAGGACAAACCTTGGGACACAGCAGGAACACAGCGGGACACAGCGGAGGACACAGCGAGGATACAGCGGGACACAGCGGGACACAGCGGGACACAGCTTGGGACACAGGGGGGACACAGCGGGATACAACGGGAGACAGCGGCGACACAGAGGGGACTCAGAGGGGTCACAGCGGGGGACAAAGCGGGACACCATGGGACACATTGTGACACAGCGGGACACAGCAGGGACACTGCGGGGACACAGCGGGGTACACAGCTGGGGACAAAAAGGGACACAGCGGGGGACACAGCGAGGACACAGCCGGACACAGCGGCGACACAGAGGGGACTCAGCGGGGTCACAGCGGGAGACAAAGCGGGATACCATGGGACACATTGTGACACAGCGGGACACAACGGGACACAGCGGGGGACACAGCGAGGACACAGCGGAACACAGCGGGGGACAAAGGGGGGACACAGAGAGACACAGCGGGGGACACAGTGAGGACACATTGGGACACAGCGGGGACACAGCGGGACTCAGCGGGAGACACAGCAGTTCACAGCGTGACACAGCGGGACACAGCGTGGAACACAGCTGTGGACACAACCGGACACAGAGGGGGACACAGTGAGGACAAAGCGGGACACAGCGGGAAACAGCAGGGACACTGCGGGAACCTAGCTGGACACAGCGGGGTACACAGCGGGACACAGCAGGACACAGCTTGGGACACAGCGAGGACACAGCTGAACACAGCGGGGGACACAGCGAGGAAACAGCGGGACAAAGAGAGACACAGCGGGACATAGCGGGGACACAGCAGTAGACACAGCGGGACACAGCGGGGGACACAGCACGACACAGTGGGACACAGCGGGAAACAGCGGGGACACTGCGGGAACATAGCTGGACATAGCGGGGTACACAGCGGGACACAGCAGGACACAGCTTGGGACACAGCGAGGACACAGCGGAACACAGCGGGGGACACAGCGAGGAAACAGCGGGACACAGAGAGACACAGCGGGACATAGCGGGGACACAGCAGTAGACACAGCGGGACACAGCGGGGGACACAGCACGACACAGCGGGACACAGCGGGGACACTGCGGGAACATAGCGTGACACAGCTGGGTATACAACGGGACACAGCGGGACACAGCTTGGGACTCAGCGGGGACCCAGTGGGAC
>NW_012300856.1:0-3450 GCF_000151885.1 Dipodomys ordii | reverse complement strand
GCGAGGACACAGCCGGACACAGCGAAACAAAGCGTGACACAGTGGGGACACAGCAGGGGACACAGCGGGACACAGTGGGGGACACAGCGGGACATACCGGGGTACACAGCAGGGACAAAGAAGGACACAGCGGGGAACACAGCGAGGACACAGCGGACACAGCGGTGACACAGCGGGACACAGCTGGGGACACTTTGGGAAACAGCGGGACACAGAGGGACACAGCAAGGACACAGCGGGGGACAGTGGGGAACACAGCGGGACACAGCAAGGCACAATGGGGTCACAGCAGTGGACACAGCAGGACACAGCGGAGGACACAGCGGGACACAGCGGGGGTCACAGCGGGACACAGCGGGGACACAGCGGGGGACACAGCGGGACACAGCGGAGACACAGCGGGGACACAGCGGGACCCAGCAGGACACAGCGGGGGACAGAGCGGGACACAGCGGGACACAGCGGGGGACACTGCAGGGACACATTGGGACACAGTAGGACACAGCGTAGGACAAAGCGGGAGACAGCGGAGGACACAGCGAGGACACAGCTGGACACAGCGGGGACACAGAGGGGACTCAGCAGGGGACATAGAGGGGAAAAAAGCGGGACACCACGGGACACAGTAGGACACAGCGGGACACAGCGGGGACACTGCGGGACACAGCCAGTGGACACAGCGGTGGACAGCGGGGGACAGAGAAGGGACACAGCAGGACACAGAGGGGACACAGCTGGACACAGAAAGGTACACAGCGGGACACAGCGGACACACAGCGGGGACAGAGCTGGACACAGAGGGACACAGAAGGGACAGAGCGTGACACAGTTGGACACTGTGGGAGACAGAGCGAGGACACAGCCGGACACAGCGAAACACAGCGTGACACAGTGGGGACACAGCAGGGGACACAGCGGGACACAGCGGGGGACACAGCGGGACACAGCGGGGTACACAGCAGGGACAAAGTGGGACACAGCGGGGGACACAGCGAGGACACAGCAGGACACAGCGGTGACAAAGCGGGACAAAGCGGGGGACACAGCGAGGACACAGCGGGACACAGCGGTGACAAAGCGGGACACAGCGGGGGACACAGCGGGACACAGCGGGACACAGCGTCGATAGAGCGGGGACAGAGCGGGACACAGCGGTGACACAGCGGGACTCAGCGGGGACACAGCGGGGGACACAGCGGGACACAGCGGGACACAGCGGGGGACACAGCGAGGGACACAGCAGGGGACACAGCGGGACACAGTGGGGAACACAGAGAGGACACAGCAGGACCCAGCGGGACACAGCGTCGATACAGCGGGGACACAGCGGGACACAGCGGGGTCACTGCGGGACACAGTGGGGGACAAAGCGAGACACAGCGGGACACAGCGGGGACGCAGCGGGACACGGCGGGACACGGCGGGGGACACAGCAGTACACAGAGGGGGACACAGTGGGGGAAACAGCTGGACACAGCGGGGAACACAGCGAGGACACAGTGGGACCCAGCGGGACACAGCGTCGATACAGTGGAGACACAGCATTACACAGCATGGTACAAAGCTGTGGACACAACGGGAAACAGTGGGGGCACAGCGGGACACAGCGGGACGCAGTGGGACACAGGGGGGACAAAGCGTGAGACACAGCAGGGGACAGAGCTGGAGACAGCGGGGACACAGCGGGGACACAGCAGGACACAGCGAGGACACAGCGGGACAGAGCGGGACACTGCAGGGCACAGCGGGGGACACAGCGGGACACAGAGGGGGACACAGCGAGGACACAGCGGAACACAGAGTGGGACACCGTGACGACACAGCCTGACACAGCGGGACACAGCGGGACACAGCCGGGATCCAGCAGTGGACACCGCGGGACACAGCGGTGGACACAGCGGAACACATCGGGGGACACATGGAGGACTCAGCGGGACAAAGCGGGGACACAGTGGCGACTCACCGGGGGACACAGCGGGGGACAAAGCGGGACACCACAGAACACAGTGGGAAACAGCGGGACACAGCGGGGAAACTGGGGGGACACAGGGAGACAAAGCGTGGGACACATAGGGACACAGCGGGGGAGACAGCGGGACACAGTGGGACACAGCGGGGGACAAAGGGGGAACACAGCGGGACCAAGCGGGACACAGCTTCGATACAGCGAGGACACAGCGGGACACAGCGGGGGACACAGCGAGGACACAGCAGAACACAGCGTGGGAAAGAGCGAGGACACATTGGGACACAGCGGGGACACAGCGGGACCCAGCGCGGGACACAGCGAGGACACATTGGGACACAGCGGGGATACAGCGGGACTCAGCGGGGGACACAGCAGTACACAGCGGGACACAGCGGGACACAGCGGGGGACACAGAGGGGTAAACAGCAGGACACAGCGGGGAACACAGCGAGGACACAGCGGGACCAAGCGGGATACAGCGGGGACACAGCGGGACACAGCGGGGTACACAGCTGGGGACACAACGGGACACAGTGGGTGACACAGCGAGCACACAGCAGAACACAGCGTGGGAAACAGCGAGGACACAGCGGGACACAGCGAGACACAGGGGGACACAGTGGGGACACAGCAGTAGACACAGCGGGACACAGCGGGGGACAGCGGGGAACACAGCGAGGACACAGCGGGGACACAGCGGGGACACTGCGGGAACATAGTGGGACACAGCGGGGCACACAGCAGGACACAGTGGGACACAGCTTGGGACACAGCGGGAACACAGCAGGACACAGCGGGGGACACAGCGAGGACACAGTGGGACACAGCGGGACACAGCCTGGGACAAAGTGGGAGACAGCAGGGAACACAGCGAGGACACAGCGGGACACAGCGGAGACACATAGAGGACTCAGCGGGGGACACAGTGGGGGACAGAGCGGGACACAGCCGGACCCAGCGGGGACAAAGTGTGGGACAAAGCGGGAGACAGCAAGGGACACAGCGAGGACACAGCGGGACACAGCGGCGACACATAGAGGACTCAGCGGGGGACACAGTGGGGGACAGAGCGGGACACAGAGGGACCCAGGGGGACAAAGCGTGAGACACCGCGGTGGACAGAGCAGGAGACAGAGGCGGACACAGCGAGGACACAGCGGGACACAGCGGGGACACAGGTGGCTGAGGGGGGGCCAGAGCGGGGGACAAAGCGGGACACCACGGAACACAGCGTGAAACAGCGGTGAACCTGCGGGGACACAGCGGGACACAGCGGGGACACAGCGGGGCGCAGCAGGACACAGCGGGACACAGCAGGACACAGCGGGGGACACAGCGGGACACAGCGGGGGACACAGCGGGACACAGCGGGGACACAGAGGGACTCAGCAGGGGACATAGCGGGGAACAAATCGGGACACCACAGGACACAGTTGGACACAGCGGGACACAGTGGGGACTCTGTGGGGACACAGCGGGAC
>NW_012300855.1:0-2471 GCF_000151885.1 Dipodomys ordii | reverse complement strand
CCTGCTGTGTCCCGCTTTGTCCCCGCTGTCCGCCGGTGTGTCACCGCTTTCCCCCGCTGTATCCCACGCTGTGTCCCGCTGTGTCCTCGCTGTGTCTTACTGTGTCCCTGCTGTGTGTCCGCTGTGTCCCGCTGTCTCCCTGGTGTGTCCTCGCTGTGTAACCGCTGAGTCCCTCTGTGTCCCCGCTGTGTCCCACTGTGTTCCCCGCTGTGTCCCCGCTGTGTCCCCGCCTCGTCATCCTGTGTCCCGCTGTGTCCTCGCTGTGTCCTTCTGTATACCGCTGTGTCCCCCGCTGTGTCCCCCACTATTTCCCCGCTGTGACCCGCTGTGTCCATGCTGTGTCCCCAGCTGTGTCCCGCTGTGTCCCGCTGTGTGTCCCGCTGTGTTCCCCGCTGTGTCCCGCTGTGTTCCGCTGTGTCCCGCTGTGTCCCGCTGTATGCCTGCTCCCCCCCCGTGTGTCCCCCGCTGTGTCCTGCTGGGTCCTGCTGTGTCCCCGCTGTGGCCCGCTGTGTCCTGCTGTGTCCGCCTCTATGTCCCACGCTGTGTCCCGCTGTGTCCCCGCTGTGTCCCCGCTGTGTCCCGCTGGGTCCCGCTGTGTCCCCGCTGTGTCCACGTTGTGTCCCGCTGTGTCTCTGGTGTGTCCTCGCTGTGTAATCTCTATGTCCCTCTGTGTCCCCGCTGTGTCCCGCAGTGTCCCCCTATGTCCCCGCTGTGTCCTCGCTGTGTCCTTCTGTATCCTGCTGTGTCCCCCACTATTACCCCGCTGTGAAACTCTGTGTCTCCCGCAGTGTTCCTGCTGTGTCCTCGCTGTATCCCCCGCTGTTTCCCTGTGTTTTCCCCGCTGTGTCACCCGCTGTGTCCTTTGATGTGTCCCCAGCTGAGTCCCGCTGTGTCCCCCGCAGTTTACCGCTGTGTCCCCCACTGTGTCCCACGCTTTGTCCCCGCGGTGTCCCCGCTCTGTCCCGCTGTGTCCCGCTGTGTTCCTCTGTGTCGCCCCCTGTGTCCCCCTGTGTCTCCACTGTTTCCCACTGTGACTCCCGCGCTGTCCTGCTGTGTCCCCATTATCCACCGGTGTGTCCCCTCTGTCCCCCGCTGTATCCCCACTGTGTCCCGCTGTGTCCCGATGTGTCCCGCTGTGTCGCCGCTTTGTCACTGCTGTGTCTCGCTGTGTCCCGCTGTGTCCACGCTGTGTCCCGCTCTGTCCCAGGCTGTGTCCCGCTGTGTCCCCCACTGTGTTCCGCTGTGTCACTGCTGTATCCCGCTGTGTCCCCGCTATATCCCCGGTGTGTCCCGCTGTGTCCCCACTGTGTCCCCACTGTGTCCCCTGCTGTGTCCCCGCTGTGTCCCAATCTGTACCCACTGTGTCCCGCTTTGTCCCGCTGTGTCCCCCACTGCGTCCCGCTGTGTCCCCCGCTTTGTCCGTTTGTGTTTCCCGCTGTGTCCTGCTGTGTACCCCCTTTGTCCCGCTGTGTACCGATGTGTCCCCGCTGTGTCCCCGCTGTGTCTCCTCGCTGTCCCCCGCTGTGTCCCCACTTTGTTCCGCTGTGTCCCCCCTGCGTCCCCGCAGTGTCTCCCTGCTGTCCCCCGCTTTGTCCCCTCTTTGTCCCGCTGTGTCCCGCTGTGTCCCTGCTGTGTCCCGCTGTGTTCCCGCTGTGTCCCCGCTGGGTCCCGCTGCATCCCTCTGTGTCCCGGCTGTGTCCCCGCTGTGTCCCGCTGTGTCCCTGGTGTGTCCTCGCCGTGTAACTGCTATGTCCCTCTGTGTCCCCGCTGTGTCCCACTGTGTCCCGCAGTGTCCCCCTATGTCCCCTCTGTGTCCTCGCTGTATCCCCTGATATGTCCCACTGTGTCCCCTGTTGTGTCCCCGCTGTGTCCCGCTGTGTCCCCGCTGTGTAACGCTGTGTCCCCCTTTGTGTCCCGTTGTGTACCCTGCAGTGTCCTGCTGTGTCGCCCAATGTGTCCCGCTGTGTCCCGCTGTGTCCCCACTGTGTCCCGCTGTGTCCCTGCTGTGTCCCCTGCTGTGTCCCGCTGTGTCCCCGGCTGTGTCCCGCTCTTTCACGCTGTGTCCTGCTGTGTCCTTGCTGTGTCCCCATTTGTGTCCCGCTGTGTCATCGCTGGTTCCCCCGCTGGGTCCCGCTCGGTCCCCATGTGTCACGCTTGTCCTCGCTGTGTATCCTTCTGTGTCCCGCTGTGTCCTTGCTGTGTCCCCCGCTGTGTCCCTGCTGTGACCCGATGTGTCCCTGCTGTGTCCCCCGCTGTGTCCCGCTGTGTCCCGCTGTGTCCCCGGCTGTGTCCTCCGCAGTGTCCTGCTATTTCCCGCTGTGTCCCGCTGTGTCCTTGCTGTGTCCCCATTTGTGTCCCGCTGTGTCCTCTCTGTGTCCCCCGCTGTGTCTCGCTGTGTCCCCATGTGTCACACTGTGTCCTCAACATGTGTATCCCTCTGTGTCCCGCTGTGTCCTCGCTGTGTCCAACAC
>NW_012300854.1:0-979 GCF_000151885.1 Dipodomys ordii | reverse complement strand
TCCCGCTGGGTCCCGACTGTGTCCCCGCTGTGTCCCCGCTGTGTCCCCGATGTGTCCCTGGGTGTGTCCTCACTGTGTAACCGCTAAGTCCCTCTATGTCACAATCTGTGTCTCACTGTGTCCCCTGCTGTTTTCGCCACTGTGTCCCCGATGTGTCCTCCTGTGTCCCGCTGTGTTTTCGCTCTGTCCTTCTGTATCCCGCTGTGTCCCCCACTGTGTCCCCCAATATTTCCCCGCTGTGACTTGCTGTGCCCATGCTGTGTCCCCCGCTGTGTCCCGCTATGTCCCGCTGTGTCCCCCGCTGTGTTTCCCGCTGTGTCCCACTGTGTCCTCCCTGTGTCCCCGTTGTGTCCCGCTGTGTTGCGCTGTGTCCGGCTGTGTTCTGCTGTGTCCGCCTCTTTGTCCCCCGCTGTCCCCGCTGTGTCCCCTGCTGTGTCCCCCGCTGTGTCCCTCTGTGTCCCCGCTGTGTCCCCGCTGGGTCCCGCTGTGTCCCCGCTGTGTCCCCGCTGTGTTCCCGCTGTGTCCCGATGTGTCCCTGGTGTGTCCTCACTGTGTAACCGCTAAGTCCCTCTGTGTCCCCTCTGTGTCCCACTGTTTCCCTCGCTGTTTCCCTGCTGTGTCCCCCCTGTTTCCTCCTGTGTCCCGCTGTGTCCTCGCTGTGTCCTTCTGTATTCCTCTGTGTCCCCCACTATTTCCCTGCTGTGACGTGCTGTGTCCATGCTGTGTCCCCCGCTGTGTCCCGCTGTGTCCTGCTGTGTCCCCCGCTGTGTTCCCCGCTGTGTCCCACTGTGTCCTCCCTGTGTCCCCGCTGTGTCCCGCTGTGTCGCGCTGTGTCCCACTGTGTTCTGCTGTGTCTGCCTCTTTGTCCCCCGCTGTGTCCCGCTGTGTCCCTGCTGTGTCCCCGCTGGGTCCCGCTGTGTCTCGCTGTGTACCCCGCTGTGTCCCCGCTGTGTCCCGCTGTGTCTCTGGTGTGTCCTCG
>NW_012300853.1:0-3451 GCF_000151885.1 Dipodomys ordii | reverse complement strand
TGAGTCCCCGCTGTGTCCCGCTGTGTCCTCCCTGTGTCCCTCGCTGTGTTCCGCTCTGTCCTCCGCTGTGTCTCTCTGTGTCCCGCTGTGTCCCCCGCTGTGTCCCGTGCTGTGTCCCCGCTGTGTCCCCCGCTGTGTCCCGCTTTGTCCCCGCTGTGTCCCACTGTGTCCGGCTGTCTGCCGCTGTGTCCCTGCTGTGTTGCCGCTGTGTCCCGATGTGACCACCTTTGTCCTTCTGTGTCCCCCCCTGAGTCCCCGCTGTTTCCCCGATGGGCCTCGCTGGGTCCCCGCTGTGTCCCGCTCTGTCCCCCGCTATGTCCCCCTCTTTGTCCCCACTGTGTCCCGCTCTGTCCCGTTGTGTCCCCCACTGTTTCCTGTTTTGTCCCCAGCTGTGCACCCCGCTGTGTCCCGCTGTGTCCTCGCTGTGTCCCACACTGTGTTGCGCTGTGTCCTCGCTATGTCCCCCGATGTGTCCCTTTGTGTCCCCAGCTGTGTAACCCGCTGTGTCCCGCTGTGTCCCCGCTCTGTCCTTGCTGTGTTCCCCACTGTATCCTGCTGTGTACCCCTCTGTGTCCCCCTCTGTGTCCCGCTGTGTCTCCCGCTGTGTCCCTCTGTGTCCCGCTGTGTACTGCTGGTCCCCCGCTGAGTCCCTCTGTGTCCCTGCTGTGTCCCGCTGTGTCCCACCTGTATCCCCCGCTGTGTCCAGCTGTGTCCCGCTGTGTCCCCCGCTGTGTCCCCCGCTGTGTCCTGCTGTGTCCCTGCTGTGTCCCCCTTGTGTCCCGCTGTTTCCCCCTCTGTGTCCCCCCCTGAGTCCCCGCTGTTTCCCCGATGGGCCTCGCTGGGTCCCCGCTGTGTCCCGCTCTGTCCCCCGCTATGTCCCCCTCTTTGTCCCCACTGTGTCCCGCTCTGTCCCGTTGTGTCCCCCGCTGTTTCCCGTTTTGTCCCCAGCTGTGCACCCCGCTGTGTCCCGCTGTGTCCTCGCTGTGTCCCACGCTGTGTTGCGCTGTCCCCTCGCTATGTCCCCCGATGTGTCCCTTTGTGTCCCCAGATGTGTAACCCGCTGTGTCCCGCTGTGTCCCCGCTCTGTCCTGGCTGTGTTCCCCACTG
The DNA here is from genome assembly GCF_000151885.1 of Dipodomys ordii. Lineage (NCBI taxonomy): Eukaryota > Metazoa > Chordata > Mammalia > Rodentia > Heteromyidae > Dipodomys > Dipodomys ordii. Next base: position 2,344 of record NW_012300853.1, on the reverse strand, counting down.
TATCCTGCTGTGTACCCCTCTGTGTCCCCCTCTGTGTCCCGCTGTGTCTCACGCTGTGTCCAGCTGTGTCCCGCTGTGTCCCCCGCTGTGTCCCCCGCTGTGTCCTGCTGTGTCCCTGCTGTGTCCCCCTTGTGTCCCGCTGTTTCCCGCGCTATGTCCCGCTGTGTCCTCCCGGTGTCCCCCGCTGTGTCCTGCTGTGTCTTCGCTGTGTCCCCCGATGTGTCCCTCTGTGTCCCCCGCTGTGTTTCGCTGTGTCCCGCTGTGTCCCCGCTGGGACCCGCTGTGTCCCGCTGTGTCCCCACTGTGTGCCGCTGTGTCCCCCGCTGTGTCCCGCTGTGTCCCCCGCTGTGTCCCGCTGTGTCCTTGCTGTGTCCCCCACTGTGTGCCGCTGTGTCCTCGCTCTGTCCCCCACTGTGTTTTGCTGTGTCCCATGCTGTGTCCCGCTGTGTCCCTGCAGGATCACCGCTGTTTCCCGCTGTGCCCTGCTGTGTTCCGTGATGTCCTGCTCTGTCCCCCGCTTTGTTCCCTCTGAGTCCCGCTGTGTCTCGCTGAGTCCCCCGCTGTTTCCTGTTGTGTCCCCAGCTGTGTACCCCGCTGTGTCCCGCTGTGTCCCGGTGTGTCACACTGTGTCCCTCGGTGTCCCGCTTTGTCCCCCGCTGTATCCTCGCTTTGTCCCGCTGTGTCCTCGCTGTGTGCCCCTCTATCTCCCGCTCTGTCCCCCGCTGTGTCTCACGCTTTGTCCCCTCTGTGTCCCACTGTGTCCCGCTTTGTCCCACTGTGTCCCCCACTGCGTCCCTTTGTGTCCCCAGCTGTGTAACCCGCTGTGTAACGCTGTGTCCCCACTGTATCGATGCTGTGTCCCGCTGGGTCCCGCTGTGTCCTCGCTGTGTTCCCAGGTGTCCCGCTCTGTCCCCCGCTGTGTCCCCCGCTGTGTCCTGCTGTGTCCCCCGCTGTGTCCCGTTGTGTCCCGCTGTGTCCCCCGCTGTGTCCCTGCTGTGTCCCTGCTGTGTCCCCGCTGTGTCCCGCTGTGTCCCGCTGTGTCCTCGCTGTGTCCCACACTGTGTTCCGCTGTGTCCTCGCTGTGTCCCCTGCTGTGTCCCGTTGTGTCCCCAGCTGTGTACCCTGCTGTGTCCCGCTGTGTCCCCGCTGTATCGATGCTGTGTCCCGCTGGGTCCCGCTGTGTCCTCGCTGTGTCCCCCGATGTGTCCCTTTGTGTGCCCAGCTGTGTGCCCCACTCTGTCCCGCTGTGTCCCTGCTGTATCGACGCTGTGTCCCGCTGGGTCCCGCTGTGTCCTCGCTGTGTCCCACGCTGTGTCCCGGTGTGTCCCCCGCTGTGTCCTGCTGTGTCCCTGCTCTGACCCGTTGTGTCCTGCTGTTTCCCCCGCTATGTCCCCTGAGTCCTCGCTGTGTCCCCCACTGTGTCCCACTGTGTCTTCGCTGTGTCAGCCGATGTGTCCCTCTGTGTCCCCGCTATGTCCCGCTGTGTCCCTGCTGGGACCCGCTGTTTCCCGCTGTGTCCCCGCTGTGTCCCCTCTGTGTCCCGCTTTGTCCCCCGCTGTATCCCGCTGTGTCCCGCTGTGTCCCGCTGTGTCCCCCGCTGTGTCCCCCTGTGTCCACTGCTGTGTCCCCTATGGGTCCCGCTGTTTCCCCGCTATGTCCGGCTCTGTCCTCGCTGTGTCCCCTGCTGTGTCCCGCTGTGTCCTCGCTGTGTCCCCCGCTGTGTCCCGCTGTGTCCCCCGCTGTGTCCCGCTGTGTCCCCCGCTTTGTCCCCTGCTGTGTCCCTGCTGTGTTTCCGTTGTGTCCCGCTGTTTCCCCCGCTGTGTCCCCCACATTGTCCTCGATGTGTCCCTCTGTTTCCCTCTGTGTCCCTCGCTGTGTCCCACTGTGTCCCCTGCTGGGTCCAGCTGTGTCCTCCGCTGTGTCCCGCTCGGTCCCCCGTGTGTCCCGCTGTGACCAATGCTGTGTCCCGCTCTGTCCCCCGCTGTGTCCCGCTGTGACCAATGCTGTGTCCCTGCACTGTCCCCCGCTGCGTCCCGCTGTGTCCCGCTGTGTCCCTGCTGGGACCCGCTGTGTCCTGCTGTGTCCCCGCTGTGTCCCCTCTGTGTCCCGCTGTGTACCCCGCTGTGTCCAGCTTGGTCCCCGCGGTGTCTCGCTGTGTCCCACGCTCTGTCCCGCACTGTGTTCTGCTGTGTCCCCCGCTGTGTCCCGCTGTGTCCCCCGCTGTGTCCCGCTGTGTCTAATGCTTTGTACCTGCTCTGTCCCGATGTGTCCTCGCTGTGTCCCATGCTGTGTTCCACTGTGTCCTCGCTGTGTCCCCTGATATGTCCCTTTGTGTGCCCAGTGA
>NW_012300852.1:0-3451 GCF_000151885.1 Dipodomys ordii | reverse complement strand
CAGCGGGACACAGCGGGGACACTGCGGGAACATAGTGGGACACAGCGGCTTACACAGATGGGACTCAGCGGGACAAAGCGGGGGACACAGCGGGACACAGCTAGGGACACAGCAGGGACAAAGCGGCAGACAGCCGGGGACACAGCGAGGACACAGCGGGACACAGCGGCGACACAGATGGGACTCAGCGGGACAAAGCGGGGGACACAGCGGGACACAGCGGGACACAACGGGGGACACAGCGGGGGACAGCAGAGACAGAGAGGGGGCAATGCGAGACACAACGGTGACACAGCTGGACACAACAGAGTACACAACGGGACACAGCGGGAACACAGCGGTGACACAGCGGGACATAGCGGGACAAAGCGGAACACAGCGGGTGTCACAGCGGGACACAGCAGGGGACCCAGCGAGGACACAGCGGGACACAGCGGGAGACACAGCTGGGGACACAGCAGGACACAGCGGGGAACACATCGAGGACACAGCGGGATCCAGCAGGAGACAGCGTCGATACAGCAGGGACACAGCGGGACACAGCGGGACACAGCGGGACGCAGCTGGGGACACAGCGGGGACACAGTGGGACACAGCGGAACACAGCGAGGGACAAAGCGGGAGACAGCGGGGGACACAGTGAGGACACAGGGGGACACAGCGGCGACACAGAGGGGACTCAGTGGGGCACACAGCGTGGGACAAAGTGGGACACCACGGGACACAGTGTTACACAGCGGGACACAGCGGGGACACTGCGGGACACAGCAGGACAAAGCGGGGGACACAGCGGGCCACAGCGGGCCACAGCGGGGGACCCAGCGGGGGACAGCGGAGACAGAGAGTGGCCACAGCGAGACACAGCGGTGACACAACTGGACACAGCGGGATACACAGCGGGACAGAGCGGGCACACAGCGGGGACACAGCGGGACACAGCGGGACACAGCGGGGACACAGTGGGACACAGCGGGACAAAGCGGGAGACACAGCGGGACTCAGCAGCACACAGCGGGGACACAGCGGGACACAGCGGGACAAGCGGGGAACACATCGAGGACACAGCGGGACACAGCGGGACACAGCGTCGATACAGCGGGGACACAGCGTTACACAGCGTAGTACACAGCGTGGTACACAGCTGTGGACACAACGGGACACAGTGGGGGCACAGCCGGACACAGCTGGACACAGTGGGACACAGCGGGGACAAAGCGTGAGACACAGCGGGGGACAGAGAGGGAGACAGTAGGGGACTCAGCGAGGACACAGTGGCACACAACGGGACACAGTGGGAAACAGAGGTGAACCTGCGGGGACACAGCGGGACACAGCGGGACACAGCGGGGACACAGCGAAGTCACAGCGGCACACAAAGGGACACAGCGGGAAACAGAGGTGAATCTGCGGGGACACAGCGGACACAGTGGGGGACACAGCGGGACACAGTGTGAGACACAGCGGTGAAACAGCGGGACACAACGGGACACAGCAGGGGGACACAGCGAGGACACAGCGGGACAAAAAGGGACACAGCGAGGACACCACGGAACACAGCGGGACACAGCGGGAAACAGAGGTGAACCTGCGGGGACATAGCGGGACACAGTGGGGGACACATTGCGAAACAGCGGGGGACACAGCGGGACACAGTGGGGGACAGAGTGTGGGACACAGCGAGACACAGCGGGGACAAAGCTGGACACAGCGGGGTACACAGAGGGAAACAGCGGGGACACAGTGGGGAAACAGCGTGACACAGCAGGACACAGCGGGAAACAGCCGGGGACACAGCGAGGACACAGCGGCACAGAACGTGGGACACAGCAAGGACACAGTGGGGGACACAGCGAGACATAGCAGGGGACACAGCGGGGGACACAGAGGGACACAGCGGGACACAGCGGGGGACACAGGGAGGACACAGCGGGACACAGCGGGGGACATAGCGAGGACACATTGGGACACAGCGCGGACACAGCGGGACTCAGCGGGGCACAGCAGTACACAGTGGGACACACCGGGACACAGCGGGGACACAGCAGGGACACAGCGGGGGACACAGCGGGACACAGCGGGGGACACAGGGAGGACACAGAGGGACCCAGGTGAACCCAGCGTCGATATGGCAGTGACACAGCAGGACACAGCGAGGAAAAAAGCGAGGACACAGCGGGACACAGCGAGGACACAGCGGGACAAGGCGGGGAACACAGCGAGGACACAGCGGGACACAGCGGGGGACACAGCGGGAGACAAAGAGGGACACCACGGAACACAGCGGGACACAGCAGGAAACAGCAGTGACACTGCGGGGACACAGTGGAACACAGCGGGGGACACAGCGGGAAACAGAGGGGGACAGAGCGGGACACAGTGGGGTACACAGCCGGACACAGCAGGGGAAACGTTGGGGGACACAGCGGGACACAGCGGGACACAGCGGGGGACACAGGGAGGATACAGAGGGACCCAGGTGAACCCAGCGTCGATATGGCAGGGACACAGCAGGACACAGCGGGGAAAAAAGCGAGGACACAGCGGGACACAGCGAGGACACAGCGGGACAAGGCGGGGAACACAGCGAGGACACAGCGGGACCCAGGGCGACACAGCATCGATACAGCGGGGACACAGTGTTACACAGCGTGGTACACAGCTGTGAACACCACGGGACACAGTGGGGGCACAGCGGGACACAGCGGGACACAGTGGGACGCAGCAGGGACAAAGCTTGAGACACAGCGGTGTACAGAGCGGGAGACAGCAGGTGACACAGCGAGGACACAGCGGTACACAGCGCTGACACTGCGGGGCACACAGCGGTACACAGCGGGGAACACAGCGGGGGACACAGCGGGACACAGCGGGACACAGCGCGGGACACAGGGAGGACACAGCGGGACACAGCGGGGGACACAGTGAGGACACATTGGGACACAGCAGGGACACAGCGGGGACTCAGCGGGGGACACAGCGGGATACAGCGGAGAACACAGCGAGGACACAGCGGGACACAGCGAGACACAGCGGGACACAGCGGGGGACACAGCTTGACACAGCGGGGAACACAGGGAGGACATAGCGGGACCCAGCGGGACCCAGCGGGACCCAGCGTCGTTATAGCGGGGACACAGCGGGACACAGCGGGGTGCACAGCTGGGGACACAACGGGACACTCGGGGAACAAAGCGAGGACACAGCGGGACACAGCGGTACACAGCGGGGACACTGCGGGAACATACTGGGACACAGCGGGGTACTCAGCGGGACACAGCAGGACACAATTTGGGACACAATAGGGACAAAGCGGCAGACAGCGGGGGACACAGCGAGGACACAGCGGGACACAGTGGCGACACAGAGGGGACTCAGCGGGCAAACCGGGGGACACAGCGGGACACAGCGGGGGACAAAGCTGGGCACAGCGGAGACAGAGAGGGGCCAAAGC
>NW_012300851.1:0-3451 GCF_000151885.1 Dipodomys ordii | reverse complement strand
TGAGAAGCAGAATGAGAAGCAGTAGAAGCAGACGAAGCAGGAAAAGCAGAAGCAGAAGTAAGAGAAGAAGAAGAAGTAGTCGAAGAAGAAGAAGAAGAAGCAGCATAAGAAGAAGCATAAGGAGAAGCAGTAGAAGCAGAAGAAGCAGAAGCAGGAGAAGCAGAAGCAGAAGAAAAAGAAGAAGCAAAAGAAGCAGAAGCAGTGGGAGAAGCAGAAGAAGGAAAAGGAGAAGCAGCAGCAGAAGGAGAAGCAGAAGCAGAAAGAGAAGCAGAAACAGAAGGAGAATAAGAAGTAGAAGCAGGAGAATCAGAAGAAGCTGAAGTAGGAGCAGAAAGAGGAGAAGACGAGAAGCAGAAGTAGAATCAGAAGAAACAGAAGAAGAAGTAGCAGAAGAAACAGAAGCAAAAGAACAAGACGAAGGAGAAGAGCAGAAGCAGAAGCAGAAGGAGAAGCAGAAGCAGAAGGAGAAGCAGAAAGAGAAGCAGAAGAAGCAGAAGGAGCAGGAGAAGCAGAAGCAGAAGAAACAGGAGAAGCCGAAGAAGCAGAATCTGAAGCAGGAGAAACAGAAGAAGCACAATCTGAAGCAGAAGCAGAAGAAACAGAAATAGTAGAATAAGCAGAAGCAGAAGCAGCAGGAGAAGCAGAAGAAGAAGACGGAGAAGGCGAAAGAGAAGGATTAGGAGTAGGAGAAGCAAAAGGATAAGCAGAAGCAAAAGGATAAGCAGAAGCAGAAAGAGAAGCAGAAGGAGAAGCAGCACGAGAAGTAGGAGAAGCAGAAGAAGGAGAAGCAGAAGAAACAGAAGACGCAGAAGCAGAATGAGAAGCAGAAGGAGAAATTGAAGCAGAACCAGAAGGAGAAGGAGAAGCAAAAGAAGGAGAAGGAGAAGCAGAAAGAGAAGCAGAAAGAGAAGCAGAACGAGAAGCATGAGAAGCGGATGCAGGAGAAGCAGAAGGAGAAGAAACAGAAGAAGGAGAAGAAGCAGAAGCAGAAGGAGAAGCAGAAACAGAAGGAAAAGCAGAAAGAGAAGCAGGAGAAGCAGAAGAAGCAGCAGCAGGAGAAGCAGAAGCAGAAGAAGCCGAAGAAGCAGAAGCAGAACCTGAAGCAGAAGGAGAAGCAGGAGAAGCAGAAGAAGCAGAACCTGGAGAAGCAGAAGGAGAAGCAGAAGCAGAAAGAGAAGCAAAAGCAGAAGGAGAAGCAGAAGAAACAGAAGAAGCAGAGGCAGTAGAAGAAGAAGCAGAAGGTGCAGAAGCAGAAGGAGAAGCAGAAGGAAAAGCAGAAGAACGAGAAGGAGAAGGAGAAACAGAAGGAGAAGCAGAAAGAGAAGCAGAAGAAGGAGCAGGAGAAGGAAAAGCAGCAGGAGAAGCAGAAAGAGCAGCAGAAGGAGAAGCAGGAGATGCAGAATCAGGAGAAGCAGAAGCAGAAGAAAAAGGAGAAGGACGAGAAGAAGAAGCAGAAGGAGAACCTGAAGCATAAGGAGAAGCATAAGGAGAAGCATAAGGGGAAGCAGAAGAAGCAGAAGAAGCAGAAGCAGGAGAAGCAGAAGCAGAAGAAAAAGAATAAGCAGAAGAAGCAGAAGCAGAAGCAGTGGGAGAAGCAGAAGAAGGAGAAGGAGCAGCAGAAGGAGAAGTTGAAGCAGAAAGAGAAGCAGAAACAGAAGGAGAAGAAGAACGAGAAAGAGGTAAATCAGAAGAAGTAGAAGTAGAAGCAGAACGAGGAGAAGAAGGAGAAGCAGAAGTAGAATCAGAAGAAACAGTAGAAGAAGAAGAAGAAGAAACAGTAGCAAAAGAAACAGAAGAAGGAGAAGAGCAGAAGAAGAAGCAGAAGGAGAAGCAGAAGGAGAAGGAGAAGCAGAAAGAGAAGCAGGAGAAGTAGAAGAAACAGAAGAAGCAGAATCAGAAGAAACAGGAGAAGCCGAAGAAGCAGAAGCAGAATCTGAAGCAGGAGAAACAGAAGAAGCAAAATCTGAAGCAGAAGCAGAAGAAACAGAAATAGTAGAATAAGCAGAAGCAGAAGCAGCAGGAGAAGCAGAAGAAGAAGACGGAGAAGGCGAAAGAGAAGGATTAGGAGTAGGAGAAGCAAAAGGATAAGAAGAAGCAGAAAGAGACGCAGAGGAGAAGCAGCACGAGAATAGGAGAAGCAGGAGAAGCAGAAGCAGGAGAAGCAGAAGAAAGAGAAGACGCAGAAGCAGAATGAGAAGCAGAAGGAGAAATTGAAGCAGAAGCAGAAGCAGAAGGAGAAGCAGAAGCAGAAGGAGAAGCAGAAGAAGGAGAAGGAGAAGCAGAAAGAGAAGCAGAACGAGAAGCAGGAGAAGCAGTAGCAGGAGAAGCAGAAGCAGAAGTAACAGAAGAAGGAGAAGAAGCAGAAGCAGAAGGAGAAGCAGAAACAGAAGGAAAAGCAGAAAGAGAAGCAGGAGAAGCAGATGAAGCAGCAGCAGGAGAAGCAGAAGCAGAAGAAGCCGAAGAAGCAGAAGAAGAATTGAAGAAGAAGGAGAAGCAGGAGAACCAGAAGAAGCAGAAACTGGAGAAGCAGAAGGAGAAGCAGAAGCAGAAAGATAAGCAAAAGCAGAAGGAGAAGCAGAAGAAACAGAAGAAGCAGAGGCAGTAGCAGAAGAAGCAGAAGATGCACAAGCAGAAGGAGAAGCAGAAGGAAAAGCAGAAGAACGAGAAGGAGAAGGAGAAACAGAAGGAGAAGCAGAAAGAGAAGCAGAAGAAGGAGCAGGAGAAGGAAAACAGCAGGAGAAGCAGAAAGAGCATCATAAGGAGAAGCAGGAGATGCAGAAACAGGAGAAGCATAAGCAGAACAAACAGGAGAAGGACAAGAAGCAGAAGCAGAAGGAGAAGCAGAAACAGAAGTAGAAGCAGAAAGAGAAGGAGGGGAAGCAGAAGAAGCAGAAGCAGGAGAAGCAGAAGCATAAGAATCCGAAGAAGCAGAAGCAGAACCTGAAGCAGAAGGAGAAGCAGAAGAAGCAGAAACTGGAGAAGCAGAATGAGAAACAGAAGGAGAAGCAGAAAGAGAAGCAGGTAAAGCAGAATAAGAAGAAGCAGAAGGAGAAGCAGAATAAGAAGAAGCAGAAGGAGAAGCAGAAGAAGGAGAAGGAGAAGCAGAAGCAGAAGAAGATGCAGAAGGAGAAGCAGGAGAAGCAGAAGAAGCAGAAGGAGAAGCAGGAAAAGCAGAAGAAGCCCAAGCAAAGGGAGAAGCAAAAGAAGGAGAAGGAGAAGCAGAGGCAGAAGAAGATGCATAAGGACAAGCACAAGCAGAAGGAGATGCAGAAGGAGAAGCAGGAGAAGCAGAAGAAGCAGAAGCTGAAGGAGAAGCAGAAGTAAGAGAAGGAGAAGGAGGAGAAGCAGAAGGACAAGCAGAAGCGGAATGAGAAGCAGAAAGAGAAGCAGGAGAAGTACAAGATGCAGAAGCAGGAGAAGCCGAAAGAGAAGAAGTAGAAGGAGCAGAAAC
>NW_012300850.1:0-3451 GCF_000151885.1 Dipodomys ordii | reverse complement strand
ATAGCAGGACACAGCGGGGTACACAGCGGGACACAGCGGGACACAGCGGGGGACACAGCGAGGACACAGCGGGACACAACGGAACACAGCGGGGGACAAAGCGGGAGACAGCGGGGGACACAGCGAGGACATAGGGGGACACAGCGGCGACACAGAGGGGACTCAGCTGGACAAAGCGTGGGACACAGTAGGGAGACAGCAGGGACACAACGGGGGACACAGGTAGGACACAGCGGGACCCAGCGGGACCCAGCGATGATACAGCGGGACACAGCGAGGTACACAACTGGGGACACAACGGGACACAGCGGGGAACACAGGGAGGACATAGCCGGACCCAGCGAGACCCAGCGTCGTTGCAGTGGGGACACAGCGGGACACAGCAGGGTGCACAGCTGGGGACACAACGGGACACTGCGGGGGACACAGAGAGTACCAAGCGGGACACAGCAGGCACACAGCGGGGACACTGCGGGAACATAGTGGGACACAGCGGGTACACAGCGAGGACACAGCGGGACACAGCTAGGGACACAGCGGGGACAAAGCGGTAGACAGCGGGGGACACAGCGAGGACACAGCGGGACACAGCGGCGACACAGAGGGGACTCAGCGGGACAAAGCGGGGGACACAGCGGGACACAGCGGGGGACACAGCGGGGGACAGCGGAGACAGAGAGGGGCCAAAGCGAGACACAGCGGTGACACAGCTGGACACAACGGAGTACACAGCAGGACACAGCCGGGCACACAGCGGGGACACAGTGGGACACAGCGGGACACAGCGGGGGACACAGCTGGGGACACAGCGGGACACAGCGGGGAACACAGCGAGGACACAGCGGGACCCAGCAGGACACAGCGTCGATACAGCGGGACACAGCGATGACACAGCGGGACACATTGGTGACACAGCGGGGGACACAGCAGGACACAGCAGCGGACACAGCGGGGGACACAGCGGGACACAGCGCGACACAGCGGGGGACACAATGGGGACACAGCGGGACACAGCGGGGGACACAGCGAGGACACAGCGGGACACAGCGTCGATACAGCAGGGACACAGTGGGGTACACAGCTGGGGACACAGCGAGGACACAGCGGGACACAGCGGGGACACTGCGGGAACATAGCAGGACACAGCGGGGTACACAGCGGGACACAGCGGGACACAGCGGGGGACACAGCGAGGACACTGTGGGACACAGCGGAACACAGCGGGGGACAAAGCGGGAGACAGCGGGGGACACAGCGAGGACATAGGGGACACAGCGGCGACACAGAGGGGACTCAGCGGGACAAAGCGGGGGACACAGTAGGGACACGGCAGGGACACAACGGGGGACACAACGGGACACAGCGGGGAACACAGCGAGGACACAGTGGGACACAGCGGGAGACACAGCGAGGACACAGCGGGGACACAGCGGGACACAGCGGGGTACACAGCTGGGGACACAACGGGACACAGCGGGGGACACAGCGAGGACACAGCGGAACACAGGGGGGGACAGAGCAGGACACAGCGGGGTACAGAGCAGGGGACACAGCGGGACACAGCGGGGTCACACAGCGAGGACACAGCGGAACACAGCGGGGGACACAGCGAGGACACAGCAGGACACAGCGGGACACAGTGGGGACACAGCAGTAGAAACAGCGGGACACAGCGGGGGACACAGCGGGACACAACGGGGAACACAGGGATGACACAGCGGGACACAGCGGGGGACACAGCGGGGGACAGCGGAGTCAGAGAGGGGACACAGCGAGATACAGCGGTGACACAGCTGGACACAACGGAGTACAAAGCGGGACCCAGCGAGCACACAGGTGGGACACAGCGGGACACAGTAGGGACAGAGCAAGACAGAGCAGGACACAGCGGGACAGAGCGGGGGACACTGAGGGACACAGCGGGGGACCCAGCGAGGACACAGCAGGTCACAGCGGGAGACACAACAAGGACACAGCGGGGGACACAGCGGGGGACACAGCGGGACACAGCAGGACACAGCTTGGGACTCAGCTGGGGACACAGCGGTGGAAAAAGCGGAACAGCACGGGACACAGTGTTACACAGCGGGACACAGCGGGGACACTGCGGGGACACAGCGGGACAAAGCGGGGGACACAGCGGGACACAGCGGAACACAGCGGGGGACACAGCGGGGGACAGCGGTGTCAGAGGGGACACAGCGGGATACAGCAGAGACACAGCTGGACACAACGGAGTACACAGCGAGACACAGCGGGGACACAGCGAGCAAACAGCGTGACACAGCAGCACACAGCGGGACACAGTGGGGGACGCAGCGAGGACACAGCAGCACACAGCAGGGGACAGAGCGAGGACACAGCAGGACACAGCGGGGGAAAAAGCTGGACACAGCGGGAACACAGCAGTGGACACAGCGGGACAAAGCGAGGGACACTGCGGGACACAGCCGGAGACACAGCAGGAAACAGCGGGGGACACAGCGGGGGACACAGCGGGGGATACAGCGAGATACAGCGGTGACACAGCTGGACACATCGGAGTACACAGCGGGACCCAGCGAGCACACAGCTGGGACACAGAGGGACACAGCAGGGACAGAGCGGGACAGAGCGGGACACAGCGGGACAGAGCGGGGGACACTGCGGGACACAGCGGGACACAGCGGTGACACAGCGGGGGACAAAGCCTTACATAGCAGGGGACAAAGCGGGGGACACAGCGGGACACAGCGGGACACAGTGGACGACACAGGGGGGACATAGCGGGACACAGAGGGGGACACAGCGAGGACACATTGGGAGACAGTGGGGACACAACGGGACTCAACGGGGTCACAGCAGTACACAGTGGGACACAGCGGGATACAGCGGGGGACACGGAGGGGTACACAGCGGGACACAGCGGGGAACACAGCGAGGACACAGCGGAACCCAGCGGGACACAGCATCGATACAGCGGGGACACAGCGGGACACAGCGGGGTACACAGCTATGGACAAAACGGGACACAGCGTGGGACACAGCGAGGACACAGCGGGACACAGTGAGACACAGCGGGACACAGCGTGGACACAGCAGTTGACACACCGGGACACAGCGGGGGACACAGCGGGACACAGCGGGGAACACAGAGAGGACACAGCGGGACCCAGCGGGACCCAGCGTCGATACAGCGGGGACACAGCGGGACACAGCTGGGTAGACAGCTGGGGACACAAGGGTACACAGTGGGGGACACAGCAGGGACACAGCGGGACACAGTGGGACACAGCAGGGACACTGCGGAAACAAAGCGGGACACAGCGGGGTACACAGAGGGACACAGCGGGACACAGCTTGGGACAGAGCGGGGACACAGAGGGACACAGCTGGAGACACAGCGGGACAAAGCGGGACACAGCGGGGGACACAGAGGGACACAGAGGGGGACACAGAGGGGTACACCGCG
>NW_012300849.1:0-3451 GCF_000151885.1 Dipodomys ordii | reverse complement strand
TTCTCCTACTCCTAATCCTTCTCTTTCGCCTTCTCCTTCTCCTTCTTCTGCTTCTCCTGCTTCTCCTTCTGCATCTTCTTCTGGTTCTGCTTCTCCTTCTGCTACTTTTTCTGCTTCTGCTTCTCCTTCTTCTGCTTCTCCCTCTGATTCTGCTTCTTATGCTTATTCTTTTTCTTCTGCTTCTGCTTCTCCTGCTTCTGCTTCTCCTGCTTCTACTGCTTCTCCTTCTCCTTCTTCTCCTTCTCCTTCTTCTTCTTCTTCTTCTTCTTCTTCTTCTTCTTCTTCTTCTTCTTCTTCTTCTTCTTCTTCTTCTTCTTCTTCTTCTTCTTCTTCTTCTTCTTCTTCTTCTTCTTCTTCTTCTTCTTCTCTTTCTGCTGCTTCTGCTTTTCCTGCGTCTTCTGCTTCTACTGCTTCTGTTTCTGCTTCTCCTTCTGCTTCTGCTTCTTGTCCTTCTCCTGTTTCTTCTGCTTATGCTTCTCCTGCTTCTGCTTCTTCTGCTTCTTCTGCTTTTCCTGCTTCTCTTTCTGCTTCTCCTTCTGCTTCTGCTCCTCCTTCTGCTTCTGCTCCTTCTATTTCTTCTGTTTCTTCTTCTTCTGCTTCTCCCGCTCTGCTTCTTCTGCTTCTCCTGCTTCTCGTTCTGCTTCTCTTCATCGGCTTCTCTTTCTACTTCTCCTTCTGCTTCTTCTGATTCTGCTTCTTCTCCTTCTGCTTCTCCTTCTGCTTCTGCTTCTTCTGCTTCTCCTGCTACTCCTTCTGCATCTCCTTCTGCTTGTGCTTTTCCTTCTGCTTCTTCTTCTGCTTCTGCTTCTCCTTCTTCTGCTTCTCCGTCTGTTTCTGCTTCTTCTGTTTTTCCTGCTTCTCCTTCTGCTTCTCATTCTTCTTCTCTTTCTGTTTCTCCTTGTCGTTATTCTGCTATTCCTTCTGCTTCTCTATCTGCTTCTGCGTCTTCAACTAATTCTGCTACTGCTTCTGCTTCTGCTTCTTCTGTTTCTTCTGCTTCTCTTTCAGCTTCTCCTTCTGCTATTGCTTCTCTTTCTGCTTCTGCTTCTCCTTCTGGTACTCCTTCTTCTCCAGATTCTGCTTCTTCTGCTTCTCCTGCTTCTCCATCTGCATCAGGTTCTGCTTCTGCTTCTTCTGCTTCATCTGCTTCTATTTTTGCTTCTGCTTCTCTTTCTGCTTCTGGTTCTGCTTCTGCTTCTTCTCCTTCTTCTATTTCTTCTGATTCTGCTTCTCCTGCTTCTGCTTCTCCTGCTTCTCCTTCTGTTTCTCTTTATGCTTCTCCTTCTGCTTCTCCTTCTTCTGCTTGTTCTACTGCTTCTGCTTCTCCTTCTGCATCTTCTTCTGTTTCAATTTCTCCTTCTTCTGCTTTTCATTCTGCTTCTGCTTCTCCTGCTTCTCCTTCTCATTCTCCTTCTCTTTCTGCTTCTTCTTATCCTTCTGTTTCTCCTACTCCTAATCCTTCTCTTTCTCCTTGTTCTTCTTCTGCTTCTCGTTCTTCTTCTGCTTCTTCTGCTTGTTCTGTTTCTTCTGCTTCTACTTTTCCAGCTTCTGCTGCTTCTGCTTCTCCTTCTGCTTCAAGTTCTCCTTCTGCTTCAAGTTCTCCTTCTGTTTCTTCATCTGCTTCTGCTTCTCCTGCTACTGCTTCTCCTGCTACTGCTTCTTCAGCTTCTTCAGATTCTCTTTTGCTTCTCCTTCTGCTTCTGCTTCTCCTTCTGCTCCTTCTCTTTCTTCTGTTTCTTCTTCTTCTTCTTCTGCTCCTCCCGCTTCTGCTTCTTCTGCTTCTCCTGCTTGTCCTTCTCCTTCTGCTTCTCCTTCTCCTTCTTCTCCTTCTCTTTCTGCTTCTGCTTCTGCTTCTTCTGATTCTCCAACTTCTCCTTCTTCTTCTCCTTCTGTTTCTGCTTCTCTTTCTGCTTCTGCATCTCCTTCTGCTTCACATTCTCCTGCTCTTTCTCCTTCTTCTGTTTCTCCCTCTGCTTCTGCTTCTTATGCTTCTTCTTTATCTTCTGCTTATGCTTCTCCTGCTTCTGCTTCTTGTGCTTCTACTGCTTCTTCTTCTGCTTCTGCTTCTTCTGCTTCTACTTCTCTTTGTGCTTCTGCTTCTCCTGCTTGTTTTTCTGCTTCTTCTGCTGCTTCTCCTTCTGCTGCTTCTTCAACTTCTCCTACTGCTTCTCTTTTTCCTTCTCCTTCTGCTTCTGCTTCTTCTGTTTCTCCTGCCTGAATTTCTGGTTCTACTTCTTCTGCTGCTTCTCCTTCTGCTTCTGCTTCTAATTCTGCTTCTGCTTCTTCTGCTTCTTCTCTTTCAGCTTCTCCTGCTTCTGCTTCTTGTGCTTCTCCTGCTTCTCTTTCTGGTTCTCATTCCGCTTCTGCCTCTCCTTCTGCTTCTGCTTCTCCTCCTTCTCCTTCTCCTACTTCTGCTTCTCCTTCATCTTCTGCTTCTTCTGCTTCTCCTGCTTCTCCTTCTGCATCTCCTTCTGCTTGTGCTTCTCCTTATGCTTCTTCTTCTGCCTCTGCTTCTCCTTCTCCTTCTTTTGCTTCTCCTTTTGCTTCTGCTTCTTCTGCTTTTCCTGCTTCTCCTTCTGCTTCTGCTTCTTCTGCTTCTCCTTCTGCATCTTCTTCTGCTTTTGCTTCTCCTTCTTCTGCTTTTCCTTCTTATTCTCCTACTGCTTGTCCTTCTGTTTCCCTTCTCCTTCTTGTTTTTCTGCTTTTCCTTCTGCTTCTCGTTCTGCTTCTGCTACAACTGCTACTGCTTCTACTTCTGTTTCTTCTGCTTCTCCTTCTGCTTTTGATTCTCTTTCTGCTTTCTGCTTCTCCTTCTGCTTCTCCTTCTGCTTCTCCAAAATTCTGCTTCCTTCTGCTTCCTCATGCTTCTCCTTCTCTTTCAGGTTCTCCTTCTGCTTCCTCCGGATTCTTATGCTTCTGCTTCTCCTGCTTCTGCTTCTTCAGCTTCCCCTCTTTCTCTTTCTGCTTCTCCTTCTGTTTCTGCTTCTCCTTCTACTTCTGCTTCTGCTTCTTGTCCTTCTCCTGTTTCTTCTCCTTCTGCTTCTCCTGCTTCTGCTTCTTCTGCTTTTCCTGCTTCTCTTTCTGCTTCTCCTTCTGCTTCTGCTCCTTCTCCTTCTTCTGTTTCTTCTTCTTCTGCTTCTCCCGCTTGTGCTTCTCCTGCTTCTCCTGCTTCTCGTTCTGCTTCTCTTCGTCGGCTTCTCTTTCTATTTCTGCTTCTGCTTCTTCTGATTCTGATTCTTCTCCTTCTTCTTCTCCTTCTGCTTCTGCTTCTTCTGCATCTCCTGCTTCTCCTTCTGCATCTCCTTCTGCTTGTGCTTTTCCTTCTCCTTCTTCTTCTGCTTCTTGTCCTTTTCCTGTTTCTTCTGCTTGTTCTTCTCCTGTTTCTGCATTTCCTGCTTCTCCTTCTGCTGCTCTTTCTGTTTCTCCTGCTGCTTTCCTTCTACTGCTCTGA
>NW_012300848.1:0-3451 GCF_000151885.1 Dipodomys ordii | reverse complement strand
GAAGCAGATCATGAAGCAGATGGAGAAGCAGGAGAAGCAGAAGAATCTGAATCTGGAGAAGCAGAATGAGAAGCAGAATGAGAATCAGAAGGAGAAGCAGAAGCAGAAAGAGAATCATATGCAGAAGGAGAAGCAGAAGAAACAGAAGAAGTAGAAGCAGTAGCTGTTGTAGCAGAAGCAGAACGAGAAGCTGAAGGAAAAGCAGAAGAACAAGATGGAGAAGGAGATCAGAAGGAGAAGCTGAAGGAGAAGCAGAAAGAGAAGCAGGTAAAGCAGAAGAAGAAGATGCAGAAGAAGAATAAGAAGGAGAAGGAGAAGAAGGAGAAGGAGAAGCAGAAGCTGAAAAATATGCAGAAGGAAAAGAGATGATGCAGAAGGAGAAGCAGGAGAAGCAGAAGCAGAATGGAGAAGCAGGAAAAGCAGAAGAAGCAGAAACAAAAGGAGAAGCAAAAGAAGGAAAAGGAGAAACAGAGGCAGAAGACGAAGCATAAGCACAAGCACAAGCAGAAGGAGATGCAGAAGGAGAAGCAGGAGAAGCAGAAGAAGCAGCAGCTGAAGGAGAAGCAGAAGTAGGAGAAGGAGAAGCAGGAGAAGCAGAAGCAGAAAGAGAAGCAGAAGCGGAATGAGAAGCAAAAAGAGAAGCATGAGAAGCACAAGATGCAGAAGCAGGAGAAGCCGAAAGAGAAGAAGTAGAAGAAGCAGAAACTAAAGCAGAAGGAGAAGCAGAAGCAGATGGAGAAGCAGCAGAAGAAGTAGAACCAGAATTTCAGGCAGGAGAAACAGAAGAAGCAGAAGCAGAAGCAGAAAGAGAAGCAAAAAGAGAAGCAGAAAGAGAAGTAGAAGAAGAAGCAGAAGGAGAAGCAGTAGAAGAAGCAGAAAAACAAGCAGGAGAAGCAGAAGCAGAAAGAGAAGTAGAAGCAGAAGAAGCAGAAGCAGAAGAAGAAGCAGTAGAACCATAAGAAGCAGAAGCAGGAGAAGCAGAAGCAGAAGAAATAAAGAAGCATAAGATGCAGAAGCCGATACAGAGGGAGAAAAAGAAGAAGGAGAAGGAGCAGCAGAAGTTGAAGAAGAAGGAGATGCAGAAGGAGAAAGAGAAGCAGAAACAGAAGGAGAAGGAGAAGGAGAAGTTGGAGAAGCAGAAGAAGCAGAAGCAGAAAGAGAAGCAGAAGAAGGAGAAGGAGAAGCAGAAGGAGAAGCAGAAGAAGCAGAAGCGGGAGAAGCAGCAGAAGAAGAAGAAACAGAAGAAGGAGAAGGAGCAGAAGGAGAAGCAGAAGCAGAAGGAGAAGCAGAAAGAAAAGCAGAAGAAGCAGTAGCAGGAGAAGCAGAAGCAGAAGAAACAGAAGAAGCCCAAGAAGCAGAAGGAGAACCTGAAGCAGAAGGGGAAGCAGAAGCAGCAAAAGCTGGAAAAGCAGAAGCAGAAGAAATAGAACAAGCAGAAGAAGCAGTAGCAGAAGCAGAACGAGAAGCAGAAGAAGAAGAAGGAGAAAGAGAAGGAGTAGGAGGAGCAGAAGCATAATCAGAAGCAGAAAGAGAAGCAGAAGGAGAAGCAGAAGGAGAAACAGAAGAAGCAGAAGTAGGAGAAGCAGAAGCAGAAGCAGAATGAGAAGCACAAGAAGGAGAAATTGAAGGAGAAGGAGAATGAGACGGAGAAGCAGAAGGAGAAGTAGGAGAAGCAGAAAAAGAAGCAGGAGAAGCAGAAGCAGAAGAAACAGAAGAAGGAGAAGGGCAGAAGCAGAAGCAGACGGAGAAACAGAAGTAAAAGGAGAAGCAGAAGAAGCAGAAGTTGAAGCAGAAGCAGAAGAAACAGAAAAAGCAGAAGAAGCAGAAGAAGAAGCAGCAGGAGAAGCAGAAGAAGAAGAAGAAGGAGAAGGAGAAAGAGAAGGATTAGGAGTAGGAGAAACAGAAGGATAAGCAGAAGCAGAAAGAGAAGGAGAATGAGAAGGAGAAGCAGGAGAAGTAGAAGAAGCAGAAACAGGAGAAGCAGAAGCAGAATGAAAAGCAGAAGAAGGAGAAATTGAAACAGAAGAAGATGCAGAAGGAGAAGCAGAAGCAGTAGTAGAAGCAGAAGAAGGAGAAGCAGAAGGAGAAGCATAAAGAGAAACAGAAGGAGAAGCAGAAGCAGGAGAAGCAGAATCAGAAGAAATAGAAGAAGGAGAAGAAGCAGAAGCAGAAAGAGAAGCAGAAACAGAAGGAGAAGCTGAAAAAGAAGCAGAAGAAGCCGAAGAAGCAAAAGCAGAACCTAAAGCAGAAGGAGAAGCAGGAGAAGCAGAAGTAGCAGAATCTGGAGAAGAAGAAGGAGAACCAGAAGGAGAAGCAGAAGCAGAAAGAGAAGCAAAAGCAGAAGGAGAAGCAGGAGAAGCAGAAGTAGCAGAATCTGGAGAAGAAGAAGGAGAACCAGAAGGAGAAGCAGAAGCAGAAAGAGAAGCAAAAGCAGAAGGAGAAGCAGAAGAAACAGAAGAAGCAGAATCAGTAGCAGAAGAAGCTGAAGCTGCAGAACCAGAAAGAGAAGCAGAAGGAATAGCAGAAGAACGAGAAGGAGAAATAGAAGGAGAAGCAGAAGGAGAAGCAGGAAAAGCAGAAGGAACAGAAGCAGACGGAGAAGCAGAAGAAGGAGAAGGAGAAGCCGGAGCAGAAGAAGAAGCAGAAGGAAAAGCACAAGCAGAAGGAGATGCAGAAGGAGAAGCAGGAAATGCAGAAGACGCAGAAGCAGAAGGAGAAGAAGGAGAAGAACCAGAATCAGAAGAAGCAGAAGCAGAAATAGAAAGAGAAGCCGACGAAGAGAAGCAGAACGAGAAGCAGGAGAAGCAGAAGAAGCACAAGCGGGAGAAGAAGAAGAAGAAGAAACAGAAGAAGGAGAAGGAGCAGAAGCAGAAGGAGAAGCAGAAAGAGAAGAGGGAAAAGCAGAAGAAGCAGAAGCAGGAGAAGCAGAAGGAGAAGAAACAGGAGAAGGACAAGAAGCAGAAAGAGAAGCAGTAGAAGCAGAAGAAGCAGGAAAAGCAGAAGCAGAAGAAAGAGAAGAAGAAGAAGACGAAGAAGAAGAAGAAGAAGAAGAAGCAGCAGCATAAGGAGAAGCATAAGGAGAAGCATAAGGAGAAGTAAAAGGAGAAGCAGTAGAAGGAGAAGAAGCAGAAGCAGGAGAAGCTGAAGCAGAAGAAAAAGAATAAGCAAAAGAAGCAGAAGCAGAAGCAGTGAGAGAAGCAGAAGAAGGAGAAGGAGAAGGAGCAGCAGAAGGAGAAGCAGAAGCAGAAAGAGAAGCAGAAACAGAAGGAGAACAAGAAGGAGAAGCAGGAGAATCAGAAGAAGCAGAAAGAGAAGGAGAAGAAGGAGAAGCAGAAGTAGAATCAGAAGAAACAGAAGAAGAAGAAGCAGAAGAAACAGAAGCAAAAGAAACAGAAGAAGGAGAAGAGCAGAAGCAGAAGCAGAAGGAGAAGCAGAAGCAGAAGGAGAAGCA
>NW_012300847.1:0-3451 GCF_000151885.1 Dipodomys ordii | reverse complement strand
GAAGCAGAAGGAGAAGCAGAAGCAGAAGAAAGAGCTTAAAGGACAAGCACAAGCAGAAGGAGATGCAGAACGTGATGCAGGAGAAGCAGACGAAGCAGATGATGAAGGAGAAAGCAGAAGTAGGAGAAGGAGAAGGAGGAGAAGCAGAAGCAGAAGGAGAAGCAGAAGAGGAATGAGAAGCAGAAAGAGAAGCAGGAGAAGCACAAGATGCAGAACCAGGAGAAGCCGAAAGAGAAGAAGCAGAAGAAGCAGAAACAGAAGCAGAAGTAGATGCAGAAGCAGAAGGAGAAGCAGCAGAAGAAGTAGAACCAGAAATTCAGGCAGGAGAAACAGAAGAAGCAGAAGCTGAAAGAGAAGCAAAAAGAGAAGCAGAAGGAGAAGTAGAAGAAGCAGCAGAAGGAGAAGCAGCAGAAGAAGCAGAAAAACAAGCAGGAGAAGCAGAAGCAGAAAGAGATTTAGAAGCAGAAGAAGCAGAAGCAGAAGAAGAAGCAGTAGAAGCATAAGAAGCAGAAGCAGGAGAAGCAGAAGCAGAAGAACAAGAAGCATAAGAAGCAGAAGCAGAAGCAGAGGGAGAAAAAGAAGAAGGAGAAGGAGCAGCAGAAAGTGAAGCAGAAGGAAATGGAGAAGCAGAAAGAGTAGCAGAAACAGAAGGAGAAGAAGAAAGATTAGTTGGAGAATCAGAAGAAGCAGAAGCAGAAAGAGAAGCAGAAGAAGGAGAAGGAGACGCAGAAGCAAAGATAAGGAAGGAGAAGCAGAAGAAGCAGAAGCGGGAGAAGCAGAAGAAGAAGAATAAGAAACAGAAGAAGGAGAAGGAGCAGAAGGAGAAGCAGAAGGAGAAGCTGAAAGAGAAGCAGAAGAAGCAGTAGCAGGAGAAGCAGAAGCAGAAGAAACAGAAGAAGCTGAAGAAGCAGAAGCAGGACTTGAAGCAGAAGAAACAGAACTAGCAGAAGAAGCAGTACTATAAGCAGAACGAGAAGCAGAAGAAGAAGAAGGAGTAGGAGAAAGAGAAGGATTAGGAGTAGGAAGAGCAGAAGGAGAATCAGAAGCAGAACGAGAAGCAGAAGGAGCAGCAGAAGGAGAAGCAGAAGGAGAAGCAGAAGGAGAAGCAGGAGAAGCAGAAGAAGCAAAAGCAGAAGTAGAATCAGAAGAAACAGAAGAAGAAGAAGCAGAAGAAACAGAAGCAAAAGAAACAGAAGAAGGAGAAGAGCAGAAGCAGAAGAAGCAGGAGAAGCAGAAGCAGAAGAAACAGGAGAAGCCGAAGAAGCAGAAGCAGAATCTGAAGCAGAAGGAGAAACAGAAGCAGCACAAACTGAAGCAGAAGCAGAAGAAACAGAAATAGTAGAATAAGCAGAAGCAGAAGCAGCAGGAGAAGCAGAAGAAGTAGATGGAGAAGGCGAGAGAGAAGGAGTAGGAGTAGGAGAAGCAAAAGGATAAGCAGAAGCAGAGAGAGACGCAGAAGGAAAAGCAGCACGAGAAGTAGGAGAAGCAGGAGAAGCAGAAGCAGGAGAAGCAGAAGAAACAGAAGACGCAGAAGCAGAATGAGAAGAAGGAGAACTTGAAGCAGAAGCAGAAGGAGAAGCAGAAGCAGAAGGAGAAGCATAAGAAGGAGAAGGAGAAGGAGAAAGAAAAGCAGAAAGACAAGCAGAACGAGAATCAGGAGAAGCAGAAGCAGGAGAAGCAGAAGCAGAAGAAACAGAAGAAGGAGAAGAAGCAGTAGCAGAAGGAGAAGCAAAAACAGAAGGAGAAGCAGAAAGAGAAGGTGCGGAAGCAGAAGAAGCAGAAGCAGGAGAAGCAGAAGCATAAGAATCCGAAGAAGCAGAAGCATAACCTGAAGCAGAAGGAGAAGCAGGAGAAGCAGAAGAAGCAGAATCTGCAGAAGCAGAAGGAGAAGCAGAAGCAGGAAGAGAACCAAAATCAGAAGGAGAAGCAGAAGAAACAGAAGATACAGAAGCAGTAGCAGAAGAAGCTGAAGATTTTGAAGCAGAAAAAGAAGCACAAGAAATAGCAGAAGAACTAGAAGAAGAAGGAGAAACAGAAGGAGAAGCAGAAGCAGAAAAAGAATCAGGAAAAGCAGAAGAAGCAGAAACAGACGGAGAAGCAGAAGAAGGAGAAGCAGAAGCAGAAGCAGAAGAAGAAGCACAAGGAAAAGCACAAGCAGTAGGAGATGCAGAAGGAGAAGCAGGAGAAGCAGAAGAAGCAGAAGCAGAAGGAGAAGAACTAAAGAGAAGAAGCAGAAGCGGGAGAAGCAGAAGCAGAAAGAGAAGCCGACGAAGAGAAGCAGAACGAGAAGCAGGAGAAGCAGAAGAAGCAGAAGCGGGAGAAGCAGAAGAAGAAGAAACAGAAGAAGGAGAAGGAGCAGAAGCAGAAGGAGAAGCAGAAGCAGAAGGGGAAGCAGAAAGAGAAGCAGTAAAAGCAGAAAAGCAGAAGCAGGAGAAGCAGAAGCAGAAGAATACGAAGAAGCAGAAGCAGAAGCAGAACCTGAAGCAGAAGGAGAAGCAGGAGAAGCAGAAGAAGCAGAATCTGGAGAAGCAGAATGACAAGCTGAAGGAGAAGCAGAAGCAGAAAGAGAATCAAAAGCAGAAGGAGAAGCAGAAGAAACAGAAGAAGCAGAAGCAGTAGCAGTTGCAGCAGAAGCAGAAGGAGAAGCAGAAGGAAAAGCAGGAGAACGAGAAGGAGAAGGAGACACAGAAGCAGAAGCAGAAGGAGAATCAGAAGGAGAAGCAGAAGAAGCAGAAGGAGAAGCACAAGGAGAAGCAGAAGCAAAAGAAGCAGCAGAAGGAGAAGCAGAAGCAGAAGAAGATGCAGAAGGAGAAGCAGAAGAAGCAGAAGCAAAAGGAGAAAGAGAAGAAGAAGTAGAAGCAGAAGTAGAATCAGAAGAAGCAGAAGAAGAAGAAGAAGAAGCAAAACAAACAGAAGAAGGAGAAGAGCAGAAGCAGAAAGAAAAGCAGAAGCAGAAGGAGAAGCAGAAAGAGAAGCAGGAGAAGCAGAAGAAGCAGGAGAAGCAGAAGCAGAAGAAACAGGAAAAGCCGAAGAAGCAGAATCTGAAGCAGAAGGAGAAACAGAAGAAGCACGATCTGAAGCAGAATCAGAAGAAACAGAAATAGTAGAATAAGCAGAAGCAAAAGCAACATGAGAAGCAGAAGAAGAAGACGGAGAATTCGAAAGAGAAGGATTAGGAGTAGGAGAAGGAAAAGGATAAGCAGAAGCAGAAAGAGACGCAGAAGGAGAAGCAACACGAGAAGTAGGAGAAGCAGGAGAAGCAGAAGCAGGAGAAGCAGAAGAAACAGAAGACGCAGAAGCAGAATGAGAAGCAGAAGGAGAAATTGAAGCAGAAGCAGAAGCAGAAGGAGAAGCAGAAGCAGAAGGAGAAGCAGAAGAAGGAGAAGGAGAAGGAGAAGCCGAAAGAGAAGCAGAAAGAGAAGCAGAACGAGAAGCAGGAGAAGCAGTAGCA
>NW_012300846.1:0-3451 GCF_000151885.1 Dipodomys ordii | reverse complement strand
GCAGAAGGAGAAGCAGAACTAGAAGCAGAAGAAACAGAAGAAGCAGAGGCAGTAGCAGAAGAAGCAGAAGATGCAGAAGCAGAAGGAGAAGCAGAAGGAAAAGCAGAAGAACGAGAAGGTGAAGGAGAAGGAGAAACAGAAGGAGAAGCAGAAAGAGAAGCAGAAGAAGGAGCAGGAGAAGGAAAAGCAGCAGCAGAAGCAGAAAGAGCAGCAGAAGGAGGAGCAGGAGATGCAGAAACAGGAGAAGCATAAGCAGAACAAACAGGAGAAGGACAAGAAGCAGAAGCAGAAGGAGAAGCAGATACAGAAGGAGAAGCAGAAAGAGAAGGAGGGGAAGCAGAAGAAGCTGAAGCAGGAGAAGCAGAAGCATAAGAATCCGAAGAAGCAGAAGGAGAACCTGAAGCAGAAGGAGAAGCAGGAGAAGCAGAAGAAGCAGAATCTGGAGAAGCAGAAGGAGAAGCAGAAGCAGAAAGAGAATCAAAAGCAGAAGGAGAAGCAGAAGAAACAGAAGAATAGAAGCAGTAGCAGTGGAAACAGAAGTAGAAGGAGAAGCAGAAGGAAAAGCAGAAGAACAAGAAGGTGAAGGGAAACAGAAGGAGAAGCAGTTGGAGAATAAGAAGGAGAAGCAGAAGAAGGAGAAGCAGAAGCAGAAGAAGATGCAGAAGGAGAAGCAAAAGAAGCTGAAGCAGAACGAGAAGCAGGAAAAGCAGAAGAAGCAGAAGCAAAAGGAGAAGCAAAAGAAGGAGAAGGAGAAGCAGAGGCAGAAGAAGAAGCATAAGGAGAAGCACAAGCAGAAGGAGATGCAGAAGGAGAAGCAGGAGAAGCAGAAGAAGCAGAAGTTGAAGGAGAAGCAGAAGTAGGAGAAGGAGAAGGAGGAGAAGCAGAAGCAGAAGGAGAAGCAGAAGCGGAATGAGAAGCAGAAAGAGAAGCAGGAGAAGCCGAAAGAGAAGAAGCAGGAGAAGCCGAAAGAGAAGAAGCAGAAGCACTAACAGAAGCAGAAGTAGAAGCAGAAGCAGAAGGAGAAGCAGCAGAACAAGTAGAACCAGAAATTCAGGCAGGAGAAACAGAAGAAGCAGAAAGAGAAGCAAAAAGAGAAGCAGAAGGAGAAGTAGAAGAAGCAGCAGAAGGAGAAGCAACAGAACAAGCAGAAAAACAAGCAGGAGAAGCAGAAGCAGAAAGAGAAGTAAAGCAGAAGAAGCAGAAAAAGCAGAAGCAGAAGAAGGACCAGTAGAAGCATAAGAAGCAGAAGGAGAAGCAGAAGCAGAAGAACAAGTAGAAACATAAGAAACAGAAGCAGAAGCAGAGGGAGAAACAGAAGAAGGAGAAGGAGCAGCAGAAGGTGAAGCAGAAGGAGATGGAGAAGCACAAAGAGAAGCAGAAACAGAAGGAGAAGAAGAAGGATTAGTTGGAGAATCAGAAGAAGCAGAAGCAGAAAGAGAAGAAGAAGAAAGAGAAGGAGAAGCAGAAGCATAGGAAAGGAAGGAGAAGCAGAAGAAGATGCAGAAGGAGAAGCAGGAGAAGCAGAAGAAGCAAATGCAGAAGGAGAAGCAGAAGTAGGAGAAGGAGAAGGAGAAGGAAGGTCAGCAGAAGCAATAGGAGAAGCCGAAGGAGAAGCAGAAGCAGAATGAGAAGCAGAAAGAGAAGCAGTAGAAGCAGAAGAAGCAGGAAAGGCAGAAGTACACGAAAGAGAAGAAGAAGAAGAAGAAGAAGAAGAAGAAGAAGAAGAAGAAGAAGAAGAAGAAGAAGAAGAAGAAGAAGAAGAAGAAGAAGAAGAAGAAGAAGAAGAAGCATAAGGAGAAGCATAAGGAGAAGCATAAGGAGAAGCAGTAGAAGCAGAAGAAGCAGAAGCAGGAGAAGCAGAAGCAGAAGATAAAGAATAAGCAAAAGAAGCAGAAGCAGAAGCACTGCGAGAAGCAGAAGCAGAAGGAGAAGGAGCAGCAGAAGGAGAAGCAGAAGCAGAAAGAGAAGCAGAAACAGAAGGACAACAAATGGAGAAGCAGGAGAATCAGAAGAAGCAGAAGTAGAATTAGAAGAAACAGAAGAAGAAGAAGCAGAAGAAACAGAAGCAAAAGAAACAGAAGAAGGAGAAGAGCAGAAGCACAAGCAGAAGGAGAAGCAGAAGCAGAAGGAGAAGCAGAAAGAGAAGCAGGAGAAGAAGAAGCAGAAGAAACAGGAGAAGCCGAAGAAGCAGAAGCAGAATCTGAAGCAGAAGGAGAAACAGAAGAAGCACAATCTGAAGCAGAAGCAGAAGAAACAGAAATAGTAGAATAAGCAGAAGCAGAAGCAGCAGGAGAAGCAGCAGAAGAAGACGGAGAAGGCGACGGAGAAGGATTAGGAGTAGGAGAAGCAAAAGGATAAGCAGAAGCAGAAAGAGACGCAGAAGGAAAAGCAGCACGAGAAGTAGGAGAAGCAGGAGAAGCAGAAGCAGGAGAAGCAGAAGAAACAGAAGACGCAGAAGCAGAATGAGAAGCAGAAGGAGAAATTGAAGCAGAAGCAGAAGGAGAAGCAGAAGGAGAAGCAGAAGAAGGAGAAGGAGAAGCAGAAAGAAAAGCAGAAAGAGAAGCAGAACGAGAAGCAGGAGAAGCAGAAACAGGAAAAGCAGAAGCAGAAGAAACAGGAGAAGGAGAAGAAGCAGAAGCAGAAGGAGAAGCAGAAACAAAAGGAGAAGCAGAAAGAGAAGGAGGGGAAGCAGAAGAAGCAGAAGCAGGAGAAGCAGAAGCATAAGAATCCGAAGAAGTAGAAGCAGAACGTGAAGCAGAAGAAGAAACAGAAGAAGCAGAATCTGCAGAAGCAGAAAGACAAGCAGAAGCAGAAAGATAAGCAAAAGCAGGAGAAGCAGAAGGAGAAGCAGAAGAAACAGAAGAAACAGAAGCAGTAGCAGAAGAAGCTGAAGATGTAGAAGCAGAAAAGGAAGCACAAGAAATAGCAGAAGAACGAGAAGGAGAAGGATAAACAGAAGGAGAAGCAGAAGGAGAAGCAGAAAGAGAATCAGGAAAAGCAGAAGAAGCAGAAGCAGACGGAGAAGCAGAAGAAGGAGAAGGAGAAGCAGAAGCAGCAGAAGAAGCACAAGGAAAAGCACAAGCAGAAGGAGATGCAGAACGAGAAGCAGGAGAAGGAGAAGAAGCAGAAGCAGAAGGAGAAGAACTAAAGTGAAGAAGCAGAAGCAGAAGAAGCAGAATCAGAAGTAGAAAGAGAAGCCGACGAAGAGAAGCACAACGAGAAGCAGGAGAAGCAGAAGAAGCAGAAGCGGGAGAAGCAGAAGAAACAGAAGAAGGAGAAGGAGCAGAAGCCGAAGGAGAAGCGAAGCGAAGGAGAAGCGAAAGAGAAGCGGAAAAGCGAAAAAGCGAAGCGGAGAAGCTGAAGAAACGGAGAAGGACAAGAAGCAGAAGCAGAAGCAGAAGGAGAAGCAGAAACAGAAAGAGAAGCAGAAAGAAAAGGAGGGGAAGCATGA
>NW_012300845.1:0-3452 GCF_000151885.1 Dipodomys ordii | reverse complement strand
TCAGTTTCACGCTGTGTCCCGCAGTTTTCCGTGGTGTCCCGCTTTGTCCCCCGCTGTGGCCCCCCCTGAGCCACCTCTGTGTCCCCGCTGTGTCCCGCTGTGTCCTCGCTGTGTCCGCCTCTGTCTCCCGCTCTGTCCACCGCTGTGTCTCATGCTTTGCCCCTGCTCGGTCCCGCTGTGTCCCGCAGTGTCCCCAGCTGTGTCCCGCTGTGTCACCGCTGTGTCCCGCTTTGTCCTCGCTGTGTCCCCCGCTGTGTCCCACTTTGTCCCTGCTGTGTACCTCGCTGTGTCCCTCTGTGTCCCACGCTGTGTCCCGCTGTGTCCCCCGCTGTGTCCTGCTGGGTCCCGCTGTGTCCCCGCTGTGTCCCTGCTGTGTCCGGCTGTGTCCCCCGCTGTGTCCCGCTGTGTCCCGCTGTGTCCCCCGCTGTGTCCCGCTGTGTCCCCGCAGGTTCACCGCTGTTTCACGCTGTGTCCTGCTGTGTTCCGTGGTGTCCCGCTTTGTCCCCCGCTGGGTCCCGCTGTGTCCACTGCTGGGTCCCCGCTGGGTCCCGCTGTGTCTCGCTGTTTCCCGCAGTGTCCTCGCATTGTCCCATGCTGTGTTCCGCTGTGTCCTACCTGTGTCCCCCGCTGTATCCCGCTGTGTCCCCCGCTGTGCCCCGCAGTGTCCCGCTGTGGCCAACTGTGTCCTCGCTGTGTCCCACTGTGTCCCCGCTGTTTCCCCGCTGTTTTCTTCTGTGTCCCGCTGTGTCCCGCTGGGTCCCCCGCTTTGTCCCGTGGTTTCCCCACAGTGTCCCCGCTGTGTCCCGCTGTGTCCCACTGTGTCCCCCGCTTTGTCCCGCTGAGTCCCATCTGTGTCGCCGCTGTGTCCCACTATGTTCCCGCAGTGTCCCCGCTGTGTCCCGCTGTGTCCCGCTGTGTCCTCGCTGTGTCCCCCGAGTGTCCCGTTGTGTCCCCAGCTGTGCACACCGCTGTGTCCCGTTGTGTCCCCGCTGTAACGGCGCTGGGTCCCGCTGGGTCCCGCTATGTCCTCCCTGTGTTCCCCGCTGTGTCCCGCTGTGTCACGCTCTGTCCCCTCTGTGTCCCTCTGTGTCCAGCTCTGTCCCCGTTGTGTGTCCGCTGTGCCCCGCTGTGTACCCTTCTGTGTCCAGCTGTGTCCCCTCTGTGTCCCGCTGTGTCCCTTCTCTGTCCCCCGCTGTCCACCGCTGTGTCCCCCGGCTGTGTCCCGCATTGTCCCCGCTGTGTCCCGCTGTGTCCTACTGTGTCCCGTGATGTCCCGCTTTATCCCCTCTATGTCCTCTGCTGAGTCCCCTCTGTGTCCCCGCTGTGTCCAGCTGTGTCCTCGCTGTGCCCTCCGCTGTCTCCTGCTTTGTCCCACGCTGTGTCCTAATGTGTCCCACTGTGTCCCTGCTGTGTCCCCAGCTGTGTCCCGCTGTGTCCCTCTGTGTCCCCCGCTGTGTCTTGCTGGGTCCCGCTGTGTCCCCGCTGTGTCCGTGCTGTGTCCGGCTGTGTCCCCCGCTGTGTCCCGCTGTGTCCCGCTGTGTCCCCCGCTGTGTCCCGCTGTGTCCCCGCAGGTTCACCGCTGTTTCACGCTGTGTCCTGCTGTGTTCCGTGGTGTCCCGCTTTGTCCCCCACTGTGTCCCGCTTTGTCCACTGCTGGGTCCCCGCTGGGTCCCCGCTGGGTCCCGCTGTGTCTCGCTGTTTCCAGCTGTGTCCTCGCTTTGTCCCATGCTGTGTTCCGCTGTGTCCTCCCTGTGTCCCCCGCTGTGTCCCTCGCTGTGCCCCGCAGTGTCCCGCTGTGTCCCACTGTGTCCTCGCTGTGTCCCACTGTGTCCCCGCTGTTTCCCCGCTGGGTCCTGCTGTGTCCTGCTGGGTCCCGCTGGGTCCCCCGCTTTGTCCCGCTGTGTCCCCGCAGTGTCCCCGCTGTGTCCCGCTGTGTCCCACTGTGTCCTGTGATGTCCCGCTTTGTCCCCCGCTATGTCCCCAGCTGAGTCCCCTCTGTGTCCCCGCTGTGTCCCGCTGTGTCCCCTGCTGTGTCCTGCTGTGTCCCGCTGTGTCCTGCTGGGTCCCGCTGTGTCCCCGCTGTGTCCCCGCTGTGTCCCGCTGTGTCCCCCGCTGTGTCCCGCTGTGTCCCCGCAGGTTCACCGCTGTTTCACGCTGTGTCCCGCTGTGTTCCGTGGTGTCCCGCTTTGTCCCCCGCTGTGGCCCCCCCTGAGCCACCTTTGTGTCCCCACTGTGTTCCGCTGTGTCCTCGCTCTGTCCGCCTCTGTCTCCCGCTCTGTCCACCGCTGTGTCTCACGCTTTGTCCCCGCTGGGTCCCGCTGTGTCCCGCTCTGTCCCCCACTGTGTCCCCTGCTGAGTCCTCTATGTGTCGCCGCAGTGTCCCGCTGTGTCCTGGCTGTGTCCCCTGCTATCTCCCGCTTTGTCCCACGCTGTCTCCCGCTGTGTCCCGCTGTGTCCTCGCTGTGTCCCCCGCTGTGTCCTGCTGTGTTCCCGCTGTGTCCCAAGCTGTGTCCCGCTGTGTGCCCCACTGTGTCCTGCTGGGTCCCGCTGTGTCCCCGCTGTGTCCCCGCTGTGTCCTCGCTGTGTTGCCCGCTGTGTCCCTCTGTGTCCCCCGCTGTGTCCCGCTGTGTCTACTGCTGTGTTCCCACTGTGTCCCTCTGTGTCTCGCTGTGTCCCGCTGTTTCCTCGCTGTTTCCCACGCTGTGTTCTGCTGTGTCCTCGCTGTGTCCCCCGCTGTGTCCCGTTGTGTACCCAGCTGTGTACCCCGCTGTGTCCCGCTGTGTCCCCGCTGTATCGACGCTGTGTCCCACTTGGTCCCGCTGTATCCTCGCTGTGTTCCCCGCTGTGTCCCGCTGTTTACCCCTCTGTGTCCCCCGCTGTGTCCCGCTGTGTCCCGCTGTGTACTGCTGTGTCCCCCGCTGAGTCCCGCTGTGTCCCCGCTGTGTCCCAATGTGTCCTCGCTGTGTCCCGCGCTGGGTCCCGCAGTGTTCCCCCGTGTCCCCCGCTGTGTCCGGCAGTGTCCGGCTGTGTCTCCCGATGTGTCCCCCGCAGTGTCAGCGCTGTGTCCCGCTGTGTCCTCGCTGTGTCCCCCGCTGTCTCCCGCTCTGTACCCCGCTGTGTCTCAAGCTTTGTCCCCGCTGTATCCCACTGTGTCCCTAGCTGTGTCCCGCTGTGTCCCCCGCTTTGTCCCGCTGAGTCCCATCTGTGTCGCCGCTGTGTCCCACTATGTTCCCGCAGTGTCCCCGCTGTGTCCCGCTGTGTCCTCGCTGTGTCCCCCGAGTGTCCCGTTGTGTCCCCAGCTGTGCACCACGCTGTGTCCCGCTGTGTTCCCGCTGTAACGGCGCTGGGTCCCGCTGGGTCCCGCTATGTCCTCCCTCTGTTCCCCGCTGTGTCCCGCTGTTTCACGCTGTGTCACGCGCTGTCCCCACTGTGTCCCTCTGTGTCCAGCTCTG
>NW_012300844.1:0-3452 GCF_000151885.1 Dipodomys ordii | reverse complement strand
CAGCGGTACACAGCTTGGGACACAGCGAGGACAAAGCGGTGACACAGCGGGACACAGCGGGGACACAGCAGGGACACAGCAGAGACACAGCGGGGGACACAGCGGGGGACACAGCAGGACACAACGGGGAACACATCGAGGACACAGCGGGACCCAGCAGGACACAGCGTCGATACAGAGGGGACACAGCGGGACACAGCGGGGTACACAGCTGAGGACACAACGGGACACATCGGTGGACACAGCGAGGACAGAGCGGGACACAGCGGGGACACTGCGGGAACATAGCGGGACACAGCGGGTACAGAGCAGGACACAGCGGGGTCACAGAGTGGTACACAGCGGGACACATCGGGAAACAAAGCGAGGTCACAGCAGGGGACAAAGCCGGACAACACGGAACACAGTGTGACACAGCGGGACACAGCGGGACACAGCGGGGGACAGAGCGGGGAACAGCAGAGGACAGAGAGGGGACACAGCGGGACACAGCGGGTACACAGCTGGACACAGCGGGGTACACAGAGGGACACAGCGGGTACACAGCGGGGACACAGCGAGACACAACGGGACACAGCGGGGACACAGTGGGACACAGCGGGACAAAGCGGCAGACACAGCGGGACACAGCAAGCACACAGCGGGGACACAGCGGGACACAGCGGAACACAGCGGGGACAGAGCGGGACACAGCCGGACAGAGCGGGACACAGCAGGGGACACAGCGGGACACAGTTGGGGACCCAGTGAGGACACAGCGGGACACAGCAGGGGACACAGCGAGGACACAGCGGGGGACACAGCGGGGGACACATCGGGACACAGAGGGGGCACAGCCGGACACAGCGGGACACAGTGGGACACAACAGGGACAAAGCGTGAGACACAGCGGGGGACAGAGAGGGAGAAAGCAGGGGACACAGCGAGGACACAGCGGGACACAGCGGTGACACAACGGGGACTCAGCGGGGGACACAGCGGGACACAGCGGGGGACACAGTGGGACACAGCGGGGGACACTGCGGGACACAGTATGGGACAGAGCGTGGGACACAGCGGGACACAGCGGGTACAAAGCTGGACACAGCGGGGTACACAGAGGCACACAGCAGGGACACAGAGGGGAAACAGCGAGGACACAGCGGCACACAGTGGGGGACACAGCAAGGACAGAGCGGGACACAGCGGGGGACAAAGCGGGACATAGCGGGGGACACAGCGGGGACACAGCGGGACACAGCGGGACACAGCGTGGGACACAGGAAAGACACAGAAGTACACAGCGGGGGACAGAGCGAGGACACATTGGGACACTGCGGGACTCAGCGGGGGACGCAGCAGTACACAGCGCGACACAGCGGGACACAGAGGGGAAAGAGCATGGACACAGCGGGGGACACAGCGAGACACAGCGGGAGACACAGAGGGGTACACAGCGGGACACAGCGGGGAAAAAAGCGAGGCCACAGCGGAACACAGCGTGGGACACAGCGGGACACAGTGGGGACAAAGCTGTAGACACAGCGGGACACAATGGCGGACACAGCTGGACACAGCGGGGGACACAGGGAGGACACAGCGGGACCCAGCGGGATCCAGCCTCGATACAGCGGGGACACAGCGGGACACAGCGAGGTACACAGCTGGGGACACAACAGGACACAGCGGGGGACACAGCGAGGACACAGAGGGACACAGCGGGACACTGCGGGAACATAGTGAGACACAGCGGGGTACAGAGCGGGACACAGCGGAACACAGCTGGGGACATAGCGGGGACACAGCGGGACACAGCGGGGGACACAGCGAGGACGCAGCGGGACACAGCGGAACACAGCGGGGGACAAAGCGGGAGACAGCGGGGGACACAGCGAGCACACAGCGGGACACAGCGGCCACATAGAGGGGACTCAGCGGGGAACGCAGCGGGGGACAAAGAGGGACACCACGGGACACAGTGAGACACAGCGGGACACAGGAGGACACTGTGGGGACACAGAAGGACAAAGCGGGGGACACAGCGGGACACAGCGGAACAAATCGGGGGACAGAGCCGAGACAGAGTAAGGCCACAGCGGGACACCTCGGTGACACAGCTGGACACAGCGGGGTACACAGCGGGACACAGCGGGCACACAGCGGGGACACAGCGGGACACAGCGGGGACAGAGCGGGACACAGTCGGACACAGCGGAACACAGCGGGGGACACAGCGAGGACACAGCGGGGGACCCAGCAAGGACACAGCGGGGGACCCAGCAAGGACACAGCGGGACACAGCGGGGGACACAGCGAGGACACAGCGGGGGACACAGCAGGGGACACAGCGGGACACAGTAGGGAACACAGCGAGGACACAGCGGGACACAGCGGGACACAGCGTCGATACAGAGGGGACTCAGCGGAGGACACAGCGGGGGAAACAGCGGGGGACAAAGTGGGTCACCACGGGACACAGTGTGACACAGCGGGACACAGCGGGGACACTGCGGGGACACAGCAGGACAAAGCGGGGGACATAGCGGGACACAGCTGCACAGAGCGGGGGACACAGCCGGACACAGCGGGGGAAACAGTGGGGGACACAGTGGGACACGGTGGGACACAGCGGGGGACACATGGGGGAACACAGCGGGACACAGCGGGGACACAGCGGGACTCAGCGGGGGGACACAGCAGTATACAGCAGGACACAGCGGGGACACAGCAGGGACACAGCGGGGGACACAGCGGGACACAGAGGGGAACACAGCGGGACACAGAGG
Organism: Dipodomys ordii; assembly: GCF_000151885.1. Taxonomy (NCBI): domain Eukaryota; kingdom Metazoa; phylum Chordata; class Mammalia; order Rodentia; family Heteromyidae; genus Dipodomys; species Dipodomys ordii. The sequence goes on along the minus strand of NW_012300844.1, from coordinate 687 downwards.
GGGACACAGAGGGGTACACAGCGGGACACAGCTGGGAACACAGCAGGTCACAGCGGGACACAGCGGGAACACAGCTGGACACAGCAGGGTACACAGTGGGACACAGGGGGCACACAGTGGGGACACAGCGGGGGACACAGCGGGACACAGCGGGTCACAGTGGGGGACACAGCGGGGGACACAGCGGGGGACAGCAGAGGACAGAGGGGACACAGCGGCGACACAGAGGGGACACAGCTGGGGACACAGCGTGGGAGAAAATGGGATACCACGGGACACAGTGTTACACAGCGGGACACAGAGGGGACACTGCGGGACACAGCAAGATAAAGCGGGGGACACAGCGGGACACAGCGGGACACAGCGGGGGACAGCGGGGGACACAGCGGGACACAGTGGGCTACCCAGTGAGGACACAGCGGGACACAGCGAGGACACAGCAGGGGACACAGCGGGGGACACAGCGAGACACAGTGGGGAACACAGCGAGGATACAGCGGGACACAACGTGACACAGCGTCGATACAGCTGGGAGGCAGCATTACATAGCGTGGTACACACTGTGGACACAACGGGACACAGTGGGGGCACAGCGGGACACAGCGGGACACAGTGGGACACAGCGGGGAGACAGCAGGGACACAGTGGGGGACACAGCGGGACACAGCGGGTCACAGCGGGGAACTG
>NW_012300843.1:0-3452 GCF_000151885.1 Dipodomys ordii | reverse complement strand
CCCTGTAGTGTCCGGCTGTATCCCGCTGTGTCCTCACTGTTTCCCACGCTGTGTTCCACTCTGTCCTTACTGTGTCCCCCGCTGTGTCCCTTTGTGTCCCCAGCTGTGTACCCGCTGTGTCCCGCTGTGTCCCTCTATGTCCTCGCTGTGTTCCCCGCTGTGTCCCGCTGTGTCCCCATCTGGGTCCCCCTCTGTGTCCCGCTGTGTCCCCTGCTGTGTCCCGCTGTGTCCCCTTGTGAACTGCTGTGTCCCCCGCTGTGTCCCGTGTGTCCCGCTGTGTCCCGCTGTGTCCCCGGCTTGTCCCGCTGTGTCTACTTCTGTGTCCCTGCTGTGTCCCGCTGTGTTCCGCTGTGTCCCGCTGTGTCCCGCTGTGTCCTCGATGTGTCCCACACTGTGTTCCGATGTGTCCTCGCTATGTCCCCTGATATGTCTCTTTGTGTCCCCAGTTGTGTAACTCGCTTGTCTCGCTGTGTCCCCGCTGTGTCCTCACTGTGTTCCCCGCTGTGTCCCGCTGTGTACCCCTCTGTGTCCCCCTCTGTATCCCGCTGTGTCTCCCGCTGTGTCCCGCTGTGTCCCGCTGTGTCCCGCTGTGTACTGCTGTGTCCCCCGCTGAGTCCTGCTGTGTCCCACTGTGTCCCTGCTGTGTCCCCGTTGTGTCCCGCTGTTTCCCCCGCTATGTCCCGCTGTGTCCTCGCTGTGTCCCCCGGTGTCCCGCTGTGTCTTCGCTGTGTCCCACGATGTGTCCCTCTGTGTCCCCCACTGTGTCCTGCTTTGTCCCGCCGTGTCCCTGTTGGGACCCGCTGTGTCCCGATGTGTTCCCGCTGTGTCCCCGCTGTGTCCCGCTGTGTCCCCCACTGTGTCCCGCTGTGTCCCCCGCTGTGTCCCGCTGTGTCCCCCGCTGTGTCCCGCTGTGTCCTTGCTGTGTCCCCCGCTGTGCCGTTGTGTCCTCGCTCTGTCCCCCACTGTGTTCTGCTGTGTCCCCCGCTGTGGCCCGCTGTGTCCCCACAGGGTCACCGCTTTTTCCTGCTGTGTCCTGCTGTGTCCCCCGCTGTTTCTTGTTGTGTCCCCAGCTGTGTACCCCGCTGTGTCCCGCTGTGTCACACTGTGTCCCTTGGTGTCCTGCTTTGTCCCCCGCTGTGTCCCCACTGTGTCCCGCTATGTCCTCGCTGTGTGCCCCTCTGTCTCCCGCTCTGTCCCCCGCTGTGTCTCACGCTCTGTCCCCGCTGTGTCCCACTTTGTCCCGCTGTGTCCCGCTGTGTCCCCCACTGTGTCCCTTTTTGTCCCCAGTTGTGTAATCCGCTGTGTAACGCTGTGTCCCCACTGTATCGATGCTGTGTCCCCCTGGGTCCCGCTGTGTCCTCGCTGTGTTCCTAGTTGTGTCCAGCTCTGTCCCCCGCTGTGTCCCCTGCTTTGTCCTGCTGTGTCCCCCGCTGTGTCCCGTTGTGTCCCGCTGTGTCCCCCGCTGTGTCCCTGCTGTGTCCCTGCTGTGTCCCGCTCTGTCCCTCTGTGTCCTCGCTGTGTCCCACCCTGTGTTCCGCTGTGTCCTCGCTGTGTCCCCTGCTGTGTCCCGTTGTGTCCCCAGCTGTGTACCCTGCTGTGTCCCGCTGTGTCCCCGCTGTATCGATGCTAAGACCCGCTGGGTCCCGCTGTGTCCTCGCTGTGTCCCGCTCTGTGTCCCGCTGTGTCCCGCTGTGTCCTCGCTGTGTCCCACGCTGTGTTCCGCTGTGTCCTCGCTGTTTCCCCCGATGTGTCCCTTTGTGTGCCCAGCTGTGTACCCCGCTGTGTCCCGCTGTGTCCCTGCTGTATCGACGCTGTGTCCCACTGGGTCCCGCTGTGTCCTCGCTGTGTTCCCAGCTGTGTCCCACTGTGTACCCCTCTGTGTCCCCCTCTGTGTCTCGATGTGTCCCATGCTGTATCCCACTGTGTCCCCTGCTGTGTCCCGCTGTGTCCACGCTGTGTCCCCGCTGTGTCCCGCTGTGTCCCCCGCTGTGTCCCGCTGTGTCCCCCCCGAGTACCCGCTGTGTCACCGCTGTGTCCCGCTGTTTCCTCGCTGTGTCCCCTGCTGTCTCCCTCTCTGTCCCCCGCTGTGTCTCATGCTTTGTCCCTGCTGTGTCCCTCTGTGTACCCCGCTGTGTCCAGCTTTGTCCCCGCCGTGTCTCGCTGTGTCCAACGCTCTGTCCCACACTGTGTCCCGCAGTGTCCCTCGCTGTGTCCCACTGTGTCCCCCGCTGAGTCCCCGCTGTGTCACCGCTGTGTCCCGCTGTTTCCTCGCTGTGTCCCCTGCTGTTTCCCTCTCTGTCCCTCGCTGTGTCTCACGCTTTGTCCCCGCTGTGTCCCACTGTGTCCCGCTGTGTCCTGCTGTGCCCCCACTGTGTCCCGTTGTGTCCACAGTGTGTACCACGCTCTGTAACGCTGCCTCCCCGCTGTATCGACACTGTGTCCCGTTGTGTCCCGCTGTGTCCTGGCTGTGTTCCCCACTTTGTCCCGCTGTGTCCCCCGCTGTGTCCCCCGCTGTGTCCCCCGCTGTGTCCCCTGTTGTGTCCCGCTGTGTCCTCACTGTGTAGCCCACTGTGTCCCGCTGTGTCCCCCGCTGTCCCCCGCTGTGTCCCGCTGTGTCCTGCTGTGTCCTCGCTGTGTCCCACGCTGTCTTCCGCTGTGTCCCCCGCTGTGTCCCGCTGTGTCCCGCTGTGTCCCCGCTGTATCCCGCTGTGTCCCCCGCTGTGTCCCGCTGGGTCCCGCTGTGTCCTCGCTGTGTCTCCCGCTGTGTTCCCCGCTGTGTCCCGCTGTGTCCCCCGATGTGTCCCTTTGTGTCCCCAGCTGTGTAACCCTCTGTGTCCCGCTGTGTCCCTGCTGTATCGACGCTGTGTCCCGTTGTGTCCCGCTTTGTCCTCGCTGTGTCCCCCCTTTCTCCCGCTTTGTCCCACGCTGTGTCCCGCTGTGTCCCGCTGTGTCCTCGCTCTGTCTCACGCTGTGTTCCACTGTGTCCCTGCTTTGTCCCCCGGTGTGTCCCACTGTGTCCCGCTGTGTACCCTGCTGTGTCCTGCCATGTTCCCGCAGTGTCCTCGCTGTGTCCCGCTGTGTCCAGCTGTGTCCCGTGGTGTCCCGCTTTGTCCCCCGCTGTGTCCCCCAGTGAGTCCCCTCTGTGTCGCCACTGTGTCCCGCTGTGTCCCCCGCAGTGTCCCGCTGTGTCTACTGCTGTGTCCCTGCTGTGTCCCACTGTGTCCCGATGTGTCCCGCTGTGTCCTCGCTGTGTCCTACGCTGTGTTCTGCTGTGTCCTCGCTGTGTCCCCCGGTGTGTCCTTTTGTGTCCCCAGCGGTGTACCCGCTGTGTCCCGCTGTGTCCCGCTGTGTCCCCGCTGTATTGACGCTGTGTCCCGCTGTGTCCTCGATGTATTCCCCGCTGTGTCCCGGTGATAGTAGCGCCCTCTGTGTCCCCCTCTGTGTCCTGCTGT
>NW_012300842.1:0-3452 GCF_000151885.1 Dipodomys ordii | reverse complement strand
CTTGAATCTGAAGTAGAACTCTAAGCAGTTGATCAAGCTGAAGTAGCAGAAGTTTGGATAAGCAGTATCTGAATATCCTGAACTAGGAGTAGAAGTAGAAGCAGAATGTGTATCAGAAGTAGTAGTAGGTGTATGTGAAGGATTAGTAGTAGGAGGAGCATAATGAGAATCAGAAGCTGATAGAGATGCTGAAGTAGTAGCAGTAGGAGATACAGAAGATGCTGATGTAGGTGAAGCTGAGGCTGAAGCTGAATGAGAAGCACAAGAAGTAGAAATGAATGAGAATGTGAATGTGAAGGAGAAGCAGAAGGAGAAGTAGGAGAAGCAGAAGAAGAATAAGCAGGTGAAGCAGAAGCAGTAGATACTGAAGAAAGACAAGAGCTGAAGCAGAAGCAGACGTAGAATCAGAAGTAAAAGGAGAAGCAGATGAAGCAGAAGCTGAAACAGAAGAAGAAGAAACAGAAAAAGCAGAAGAAGCAGAAGAAGAAACAGCAGGAGAAGCAGAAGAAGAAGAAGAAGAAGAAGAAGAAGAAGAAGAAGAAGAAGAAGAAGAAGAAGAAGAAGAAGAAGAAGAAGAAGAAGAAGAAGAAGGAGAAGGAGAAAGAGAAGGATTAGGAGTAGGAGAAACAGAAGGATAAGCAGAAGCAGAAAGAGAAGGAGAATGAGAAGGAGAAGCAGGAGAAGCAGAAGAAGCAGAAGCAGGAGAAGCAGAAGCAGAATGAAAAGCAGAAGAAGGAGAAATTGAAACAGAAGAAGATGCAGAAGGAGAAGCAGAAGCAGTAGTAGAAGCAGAAGAAGGAGAAGCAGAAGGAGAAGCATAAAGAGAAACAGAAGGAGAAGCAGGAGAAGCAGAAGCAGAAAGAGAAGCAGAAACAGAAGGAGAAGCAGAAATAGAAGAAGAAGAAGCCAAAGAAGCAAAAGCAGAACCTAAAGCAGAAGGAGAAGCAGAAGAAGCAGAATCTGGAGAAGAAGAAGGAGAAGCAGAAGCAGAAAGAGAAGCAAAAGCAGAAGGAGAAGCAGAAGAAACAGAAGAAGCAGAATCAGTAGCAGAAGAAGCTGAAGATGCAGAAACAGAAAGAGAAGCAGAAGGAATAGCAGAATAACGAGAAGGAGAAATAGAAAGAGAAGCAGAAGGAGAAGCAGGAAAAGCAGAAGAAAAAGAAGCAGACGGAGAAGCAGAAGAAGGAGAAGGAGAAGCCGGAGCAGTAGAAGAAGCAGAAGGAAAAGCACAAGCAGAAGGAGATGCAGAAGGAGAAGCAGGAAATGCAGAAGACACAGAAGCAGAAGGAGAAGAAGAAGGAGAAGAATCAGAATCAGAAGAAGCAGAAGCAGAAATAGAAAGACAAGCCGACGAAGAGAAGCAGAACGAGAAGCAGGAGAAGCAGAAGAAGCACAAGCGGGAGAAGCAGAAGAAGAAGAAACTGAAGAAGGAGCAGGAGCAAAAGAAGAAGGAGAAGCAGAAAGAGAAGCAGGAAAAGCAGAAGAAGCTGAAGGAGGAGAAGCAGAAGGAGAATAAACAGGAGAAGGACAAGAAGCAGAAAGAGAAGCAGTAGAAGCAGAAGAAGCAGGAAAGCAGATAGAGAAGAAGAAGATGACCAAGAAGAAGAAGAAGCAGCAGCAGCATAAGGAGAAGCATAAGGAGAAGTATAAGGAGAAGCAGTAGAAGCAGAAGAAGCAGAAGCAGGAGAAGCTGATGCAGAAGAAAAAGAATATGCAATAGAAGCAGAAGCAGAAGCAGTGAGAGAAGCTGAAGAAGGAGAAGGAGAAGGAGCAGCAGAAGGAGAAGCAGAAGCAGAAAGAGAAGCATAAACAGAAGGAGAACAAGAAGGAGAAGCAGGAGAATGAGAAGAAGCAGAAAGAGAAGAAGAAGGAGAAGCAGAAATAGAATCAGAAGAAACAGAAAAAGAAGAAGCAGAAGAAACAGAAGCAAAAGAAACAGAAGAAGGAGAAGAGCAGAAGCAGAAGCAGAAGGAGAAGCAGAAGGAGAAGGAGAAGCAGAAAGAGAAGCAGGAGAAGCAGAAGAAGCAGGAGAAGCAGAAGCAGAAGAAACAGGAGAAGCCGAAGAAGCAGAAGCAGAATCTGAAGCAGAAGGAGAAACAGAAGAAGCACAATCTGAAGCAGAAGCAGAAGAAACAGAAATAGTAGAATAAGCAGAAGCAGAAGCACCAGGACAAGCAGAAGAACAAGAAGGAGAAGGCGAAAGAGAAGGATTAGGAGGAGGAGAAGCAAAAGGATAAGCAGAAGCAGAAAGAGACGCAGAAGGAGAAGCAGCACATGAAGTAGGAGAAGCAGGAGAAGCATAAGCAAGAGAAGCAGAAGAAACAGAAGACGCAGAAGCAGAATGAGAAGCAGAAGGAGAAATTGAAGCAGAAGGAGAAGCAGAAGCAGAAGGAGAAGCAGAAGAAGGAGAAGGAGACGGAGAAGCAGGAAGAGAAGCACAACGAGAAGCACAACGAGAAGCACAACGAGAAGCACAACGAGAAGCAGGAGAAGCAGAAGCAGGAGAAGCAGAAGCAGAAGAAACATAAGAAGGAGAAGAAGCAGAAACAGAAGGAGAAGCAGAAACAGAAGGAAAAGCAGAAATAGAAGCAGGAGAAGCAGAAGAAGCAGCAGCAGGAGAAGCAGAAGTAGAAGAAGCCGAAGAAGCAGAAGCAGAACCTGAAGCAGAAGGAGATACAGGAGAAGCAGAAGAAGCAGAATCTGGAGAAGCAGAAGGAGAAGCAGAAGCAGAAAGAGAAGCAAAATCAAAAGGAGAAGCATAAGGAGAAGCAGAAGAAACAGAAGAAGCAGAGACAGTAGCAGAAGATGTAAAAGCAGAAGGAGAAGCAGAAGGAAAAGCAGAAGAACGAGAAGGAGAAGGAGAAGGAGAAACAGAATGAGAAGCAGAAAGAGAAGCAGAAGAAAGAGCAGGAGAAGGCAAAGCAGCAGGAGAAGCAGAAAGAGAAGCAGAAGGAGAAGCAGGAGATGCAGAAACAGGAGAAGCAGAAGCAGAAGAAACAGGAGAAGGACGAGAAGCAGAAGCAGAAGGAGAAGCAGAAATATAAGGAGAAGCAGAAAGAGAAGGAGGGAAAGCAGAAGAAGCAGAAGCAGGAGAAGCAGAAGCATAAGAATGCGAAGACGCAGAAGCAGAACCTGAAACAGAAGGAGAAGCAGGAGAAGCAGAAGAAGCAGAATCTGGAGAAGCAGAATGAGAAGCAGAAGCAGAAAGAGAATCAAAAGCAGAAGGAGAAGCAGAAGAAACAGAAGAAGTAGAAGCAGTAGCACGTGTAGCAGAAGCAAAAGGAAAAGCAGAAAAACAGGAAGGAGAAGGAGAAACAGAAGGAGAAGTAGAAGGAGAAGCAGAAAGAGAAGCAGGTAAAGCAGAAGAAGAAGAAGCAGAAGGAGAATCAGAAGGAGAAGCAGAAGAAGGAGAAGGAGAAACAGAAGCAGAAGCAGAAGCAGAAGGAGAAGCA
>NW_012300841.1:0-3453 GCF_000151885.1 Dipodomys ordii | reverse complement strand
TCACGCTGTATCGATGCTGTGTCCCGTTGTGTCCCACTGTGTCCTCGCTGTGTTCCCTGCTGTGTCCCGCTGTGTCCCCCGCTGTGTCCCCCGCTGTGTCCTCGCTGTGTCCCCTGTTGTGTCCCGCTGTGTCCTCACTGGGTAGCCCACTGTGTCCCGCTGTGTCCTCCGCTGTCCCCCGCTGTGTCCCGCTGTGTCCCGCTGTGTCCCCTGCTTTATCTTGCTGTGTCCCGCAGTGGCCCCGCTGTGTCCCGCTGTGTAACACTGTGTCCTGTGGTGTCCCATTTTGTCCCACGCTGTGTCCCCAGCTGCGTCCCCTCTGTGTCGCCGCTGTGTCCCCTCTCTGCCCTCTGCTGTCCCCCGCTGTGTCCCTCGCTGTGTCCCCCACTGTGACCCGCTGTGTCCCGCTTTGTCCCCCGCTGTGTCCCCACTGTGTGCCCCCTGTGTCCCACTGTGTACCCCGCTGTGTCCAGCTGTGTTCCCGCTGTGTCACGCTGTAACCCGCTGTGTTCCCAGCTGTGTCCCGCTGTGTACCCCTCTGTGTCCCCCTCTGTGTCCCGCTGTGTTCCCAGCTGTGTCCCGCTGTGTCCCCCGCTGTGTCCATGCTGTGTCCCCACTGTGTCATGCTGTATACTGCTGTGTCCCCCGCTGAGTCCCGCTGTGTCCCCCGCTGTGTCCCGCTGTGTCCCCGCTATGTCCACAGCTGTGTTCCGCTGTGTCCCGCTCTGTACCCCGCTGTGTCCCGCTATGTTCCCGCAGTGTCCTGCTGTGTCCCGCTGTGTCCTCGCTGTGTCCCCCGCTGTGTCCTGTTGTGTCCCCAGCTGTGTACCTCGCTGTGTCCCGCTGTGTCCCCGCTGTATCGAGGCTGGGTCCCGCTGGGTCCCGCTGCGTCCTCCCTGTGTCCCCTGCTGTGTCCCGCTGTGTCCGCCATTGTGTCCCGTTGTGTCTACTGCTTTGTCCCCACTGTGTCCCGCTGTGTCCCGCTGTGTCCTCGCTGTGTCCCACGCTGTGTTCCGCTGTGGCCTCGCTTTTTTCCCCGCTGTGTCCCGCTGTGTACCCCTCTGTGTCCCCCGCTGTGTCTCGCTGTGTCCCCCGCTGTGTCCATGCTCTTTCCCCTCTGTGTCCCGCTGTGTCGCGCTGTGTACTGCTGTGTCCCCCTCTGAGTCCCGCTGTGTCCACGCTGTGTCCCAATGTGTCCTCGCTCTGTCCCCCGCTGTGTACCGCTGTGTCCTTCCTGTGTCCCATGCTGTGTCCCGCTGTGTCCCGCTGTGTCCCCTCTGTGTCCCCCTCTATGTCCCGCTTTGTCCCCCCTGTGTCCCCCGTTGTGTCCCGCTCTGTCCCCTGCTGTGTCTCCGCTGTTTCCCGCTGTGTCCCGCTGTGTCCCGCTGTGATCCTGCTGAGTCCCGCTGTGTCACCGCAGTGTCCCGCTGTGTCCTCGCTGTGTCCCCTGCTGTGTCCTGCTCTGTTCCCTGCTGTGTCTCCCACTTTGTCCCCATTGTGCTCCGCTGTGTCCCGCTGTGTCCCGATGTGTCCCGCTATGTCCCCCACTGTGTGCCGTTGTGTCCCCAGCTGTGTACCCCGCTGTGTCCTGCTGTGTCCCCGCTGTATCGATGCTGTGTCCCGCTGTGTCCCGCTGTGTCCTCTCTGTGTACCCCGCTGTGTCCCACTGTGTCCCCCGCTGTGTCCCTCGCTGTGTCCCGCTGTGTCCTCCCTGTGATCCCTGCTGTGTCCTGCTGTGTCCCCCGCTGTGTCCCGCTGTGTCCCCTGCTGTGTCACACGCTGTGTCCCTGTTGTGCCCCGCTGTGTCCCGCTGTGTCCCGCTGTGTCCTGCTGTGTCCCCCGCTGAGTCCCGCTGTGTACCCGCTGTGTCCCAATGTGTCCTCGCTGTGTCCCCTGCTGTGTCCTCGCTGTCTGCCCCGCTGTGTCCCGCTGTGTCCCTCTGTGGCCCCTGCTGTATCCCCTGCTCTGTCCCACTGTGTCACCCGCTGTGTCCCGGCTGTGTCTCCGCTGTGTCCCGCTGTATTCCACTGTGTCCCCCGCTGTGTCCCGCTTTGTCCCCCCTGTGTCCCCCGCTGTGTCCCGCTGTGTCCCCCGCTGTGTCCCGCTGTGTCCACGTTGTCCCCTGGTGGGTCCCCGCTGTCCCCTTCTGTGTCCCCGCTGTACCCGCTGTGTCCCGCTGTGTCCCTCTGTGTTCCCCACTGTGTCCCTCTGTATTCCCCGCTGTGTCCCGCTGTGTCCCACGCTGTGTCCCGCTGTGTCCCCTGCTGTGTCCCTGCTGTGTCCCGCTGTGACCCTGCTGAGTCCTGCTGTTTCCCCGCTGTGTCCCGCTTTGTTGTTGCTGTGTCCCCCGCTGTGTCCCACTATGTCCCCCGCTGTGTCCCGCTGTGTCCCGCTGTGTCCCTGCTGTGTCCCGCTGTGTCCCCCGCTTTGTCCCCGCTGTGTCCCGCTGTGTCCTCACTGTGTCCCCCGTGTGTCCCGCTGTGTACCCCGCTGTGTCCCTCTGTGTCCCGCTCTGTCCCCACTGTGTCCCGATGTGTCCCGCTGTGTCCCCGCTGTGTGCCCGCTGTGTCCTGCTGTGTACCCCACTGTGTCCAGCGGTGTCACCGCTGTGTCCCGCTCTGTCCTTTCTCTGTCCCCCGCTGTCACCTGCTCTGTCCCCCGCTGTGTCCCGCTGTGTCCCACTATGTCCCCTGCTTTGTGCCGCTGTTTCCCCACAGTGTCCCCGCTGTGTCCTGTTGTGTCACATTGTGTCCCGTGGTGTTCCACTTTGTCCCCTCCTGTGTCCCCCGCTGAGTGCCGCTTTGTCCCCGTTGTGTCCCGCTGTGTCCCCCGCTCTGTCCCCTGCTGTGTTCCGCTGTGTCCACCTCTGTGTCCCGCTGTGTCCTGCTGTGTCCCCCGCTGTGTCCCGCTGTATTCCCCTGTATTCCGTGGTGTCCCGTTTGTCACCCGCTGTGTCCCCTGCTGAGTCCCCGCTTTGTCCCCGCTGTGACCCCCTGTGTCCCGCTGTGTCCCGCTGTGTCCCGCTATGGCCCCCACTGTGTCCCGTTGTGTCCCCAGCTATGTACCCCGCTGTGTCCCCGCTGTATCGACGCTGTGTCCCGCTGGGTCCCGCTGTGTACTGCTGTGTCCCACGCTGAGTCCCGCTGTGTCCCCACTGTGTCCCAATGTGTCCTCACTGTGTCCCCCGCTGTGTCCCGCTCGGTCAACCCCTGTGTCCCCCGCTGTGTCCCGCTCTGTCCCTCTGTTTCCCCTGCTGTGTCCCCTGCTCTGTCCCACTGTGTCCCCCGCTGTGTCCCTGCTGTGTCCCCGCTCTGTCCCACTGTGTCCCGCTGTGTCTCTCGCTGATTCCCGCTGTGTCCCAGATGTGTCCGGCTGAGTCTTCGCTGTGTCCCTGCTGTGTCCCGGCTTTGTTTCCTCCTGTGTTCGCCCGCTGTGGTCCCCGCTGGTGTCCCC
>NW_012300840.1:0-3453 GCF_000151885.1 Dipodomys ordii | reverse complement strand
AGCGGACACAGCGGGAGACAAAGCAGTGGACAGCGGGGACACACCGGGGGACAACGGGGACACAGCGGGACACAGCGGGTGACACAGTGGGACACAACCGGGATAAGTGAGGACACAGCGGGGAACAGCGGGACACAGCGGTGACACAACAGGAACACAGCGGTGGACACAGAGGGACAAAGCGGGTGACACAGCCGGACAAAGCGGGGGACAGAACGGGGGACAAGGCGGGACACAGCGGGTACACAGCGGGACAGAGCGGGACAAAGCGGGACACAGCGGGACACAGCAGTTGACACAGCGGGACACAGCAGGGACACAGCAGTAGACACAGCAGTAGACACAGCAGGACACAGCTGGGGACACAGCGGGACACAGCGGGGGACACAGCGAGGACACAGCGGGACCCAGGGGGAAACAGCGTCGATACAGCGGGTACACAGCGGGACACAGCGGGGTACACAGCTGGGACACAGTGAGGACACAGCGGAACACAGCATGGGACGCAGCGAGGACACAGCGGGACACAGCGGGACACAACGGGGGACAGAGCGAGACACAGCATTGGTCATAGCGGGACACAGCGGGGGACAGAGAGGGACACAGCGGGGGACACAGCAGGGGACACAGCGGGACACAGCGGGGGACACAGCTGGACCCAGCAGGGGACACAGCGGGACACAGCAGGGGACACAGAAGGAAACAGAGGGACTCAGCGAGGACAACACGGGAGACACAGCAGGGACACAGCAGGACACAGCGGGGGACAAAGCGGTAGACAGCGGGAGACACAGCGAGGACACAGCGGGATATAGTGGGGACACAGAGGGGACTCAGCAGGGCACACAGCGGGGGAGAAAGCGGGACAACATGGGACACAGTGCGACACAGCGGGGACACTGCGGGGACACAGCGGGACAAAGCGGGGGACACAGCGGGACACAGCGGGACACAGCGGGAGGCACAGCTTGACAAAGCGGGGGACAGAGCGAGGGACAGAGCGGGACACAGCAGGGGACACAGCGAGGACACTGCGGGACAGAGCGGGGGATGGAGCGAGGACACAGCGGGACACAGCGGGGACACAGCAGGGGACCCAGCAGGACCCAGCAGGACCGATCGGGGACACAGTGGGGACAGAGCGGGGGACACAGTGGGGGACACAGCGGGGGACACAATGGAGGACACAGCGGTACACAGCAGGGGACACAGTGAGGACACAGCGAGACACAGCAGGGACACAGTGGGGGACACAGCGGGGGACACAGCAGGGGACACAGCGGGACACAGCGGGGACACCGCGGGACACAGTGGGGGACACAGCGGGACACAGCGGGGGACACAGCGAAAGACACAGCGGGACACTGCGGGAGACACAGCGAGGACACAACAGGACACAGCGGAACACAGTGGGACACAGTGGGGACACAGCAGGGGACCCAGCGGGACACAGCGGGGGACACAGCAGGACACAGCGGGACACATTAGGGACACAGCGGGGGACACAGCGGGACACAGCGGGGACACAGCGGGGACACAGCGGGACACATAGGGACACAGCGGGACACAGTGGGGGAAACAGAGAGGACACAGAGGGACACAGTGTGTGACACAATGGGACAATGCGGGGGACGCAGCGGAGGGCACAGCAGGGACACAGCGAGGACACAGCGGGACACAGCTGGACACAGCGGGGACAGAGCTGGACACAACAGGGTACACAGCGGGACACTGTGGGCACACAGCGAGGATACAGCGGGACACAGTGGGACACAGCGGGACACAGCAAGACTCAGAGGGACACAGCGGGGGACACAGCAGGACACACCGGGTCACAGCGGGGGACACAGCGGGGACACAGCTGGACACAGTGGGATACACAGCAAGGACACAGCGGGAACAAAGCGAGGACACAACGTGACACAACGGGACACAGCGGGACACAGCAGGACACAGCGGGACACAGTGGGGGACACAGCTTGACCCAGCACGGGACACAGCGGGGGACACAGCGAGGACACAACGGGACACAGAGGGACACAGCGGGACAAAGCAGGACACAGCAGGGACACAGTGGGGGACACTGCGGGACCCAGTGGGGGACAGAGCATAGGACACAGCGAGACACAGCAGGGAAAAAGCTGGACACAGCGGGGTACACAGTGGGACACAGCGGGGACACAGCGGGGACACTGCGGGGACACAGCGGGTCACAGCAGGGACACAGCGGGACACAGCAGGACACAGCGGGGGACACAGCAGGAAACAGTGGGGGACACAGCGAGGACACAGCGGGACACAGTGGGGGACACAGAGGGACACAGCGGGGGACACAGTGAGGACACAGCGGGGGACAGAGCGGGGGACACAGCGGATCACAGCGGGACACAGGGGGGACACAGCGGGGACACAGCAGGACTCAGCGGGGGAAACAGCACTACACAGCTGGACACAGCGGGACACAGCGGGGGACACAGCGGGACACAGAGGGAGACACAGAGGGGTACACAGCGGGGACACAGCAGGACTCAGCGGGGGACACAGAGGGGTACACAGCGGGACACAGCGGGACACAGCGGGACACAGGGTGGGACAAAGCGGGACACAGCGGGACACAGCAAGACGCAGCGGGACACAGCGGGGGACACAGCTTGACCCAGCACGGGACACAGCGGAGACAGAGCGGGACACAGTTGGGGTCACAGCGAGGACACAGCGGGACACAGCTTGACACAGCGTGGACACAGTAGGGACACAGCAGGGGACACACCTGGGACACAGTGGGGACACAGCGAGGACACAACGGGACACAGAGGGACACAGCGGGACAAAGCGGGACACAGCAGGGACACAGCGGGGACACAGCAGGACACAGTGTGGGACAGAGCGTAGGACACAGCGAGACACAGCGGGGACAAAGCTGGACACAACGGGGTACACAGCGGGACACAGCGGGGCACAGCGGGGACACAGCGGGACACAGCGGGTCACAGCAGGGACACAGCGGGACACAGCAGGACACAGTGTGGGACACAGAGGGACACAGTGGGGGACACAGCGAGGACACAGCGGGACACAGCGGGGGACACAGTGAGGACACAGCGGGGGACAAAGCGGGGGACACAGTGGATCACAGCGGGACTCAGCGGGGGACACAGCAGTACACAGCGGGACCCAGCGGGACACAGCGGGACACAGCAGGGGACACAGCGGGACACAGAGGGGTACACAGAGGAGTACACAGCAGGACACAGCGGGAACACAGCGAGGACACAGCGGGGGACACATGGAGGACTCAGCGGGGACTAATTGGGGGACACAGCAGGGTACACAGCTGGACACATAGGTACACAGCGGGGGACAAAGCGGGGACACAGAGGTGGACACAAGGGGGACCAGAGGGACACAGCTGGGGAACACAGCGAGAACACATGCGGGACCCACTGGACACAG
>NW_012300839.1:0-3454 GCF_000151885.1 Dipodomys ordii | reverse complement strand
AGAAGAAGCATAAGGACAAACACAGCAGAAGGAGATGCAGAAGGAGAAGCAGGAGAAAGAGAAGAAGCAGAAGCTGAAGGAGAAGCAGAAGTAGGAGAAGGAGAAGGAGGAGAAGCAGAAGCAGAAGGAGAAGAAGAAGCGGAATGAGAAGCAGAAACAGAAGCAGGAGAAGCACAAGAAAAAGAAGCAGGAGAAGCCGAAAGAGAAGAGGCAGAAGAAGCAGAAACAGAAGCAGAAGTAGAAGCAGAAGCAGAAGGAGAAGCAGCAGAAGAAGTAGAACCAGAAATTCAGGCAGGAGAAACAGAAGAAGCAGAAGCAGCAGTAGAAGGAGAAGCAAAAAGAGAAGTAGAAGAAGAAGAACCAGCAAAAGGAGAAGCAGCAGAAGAAGCAGAAAAACAAGCAGGAGAAGGAGAAGCAGAAAGAGAAGTAGAAGCAGAAGAAGCAGAAGAAGAAGAAGAAGAAGCAGAAGAAGCAGAAGAAGCAGAAGCAGGAGAAGCAGAACCAGAAGAAAAAGAAGAAGCATAAGAAGCAGAAGCAGAGGGAGAAGCAGAAGAAGGAGAAGGAGCAGCAGAAGGAGAAGCAGAAGGAGAATCAGGAGGAGAAGCAGAAGAAGGAGAAGCAGAAGCAGAAGAAGAAGCAGAAGAAGAAGCAGAAGCAGAAGAAATGCAGAAGGAGAAGCAGGAGAAGCAGAAGAAGCAGATGCAGAAGGAGAAGCAGAAGTAGGAGAAGGAGAAGGAGAAGGAAGGGCAGCAGAATCAATAGGAGAAGCAGAAGCAGAATGAGAAGCAGAATGAGAAGCAGAAAGAGAAGCAGTAGAAGCAGAAGAAGCAGGAAAAGCAGAAGAAAGAGAAGAAGAAGACGAAGAAGAAGAAGAAGAAGAAGAAGAAGAAGAAGAAGAAGAAGAAGAAGAAGAAGAAGAAGAAAAAGAAGAAGACGAAGAAGAAGAAGAAGAAGAAGAAGAAGAAGCATAAGGAGAAGCATAAGGAGAAGCATAAGGAGAAGCATAAGGAGAAGCAGTAGAAGCAGAAGAAGCAGAAGCAGGAGAAGCAGAAGCAGAAGAAAAAGAATAAGCAAAAGAAGCAGAAGCAGAAGCAGTGGGAGAAGCAGCAGAAGGAGAAGGAGAAGGAGCAGCAGAAGGAGAAGCAGAAGCAGAAAGAGAAGCAGAAACAGAAGGAGAACAAGAAGGAGAAGCAGGAGAATCAGAAGAAGCAGAAGTAGAAGCAGAAATTGGAGAAGGAGAAGCAGAAGTAGAAGCAGAAGAAACAGAAGAAGAAGCAGAAGAAACAGAAGCAAAACAAACAGAAGAAGGAGAAGAGCAGAAGCAGAAGGAGAAGCAGAAGCGAAGGAGAAGCAGAAAGAGAAGCAGGAGAAGCAGAAGAAGCAGGAGAAACAGAAGAAACAGGAGAAGCCGAAGAAGCAGAAGCAGAATCTGAAGCAGAAGGAGAAACAGAAGAAGCACAATCTGAAGCAGAAGCAGAAGAAACAGTAATAGTAGAATAAGCAGAAGCAGAAGCAGCAAGAGAAGCAGAAGAAGAAGAATTCGGAGAAGGCGAGAGAGAAGGATTAGGAGTAGGAGAAGCAAAAGGATAAGCAGAAGCAGAAAGAGACGCAGAAGGAAAAGCAGCACGAGAAGTAGGAGAAGCAGGAGAAGCGGAAGCAGGAGAAGCAGAAGAAACAGAAGACGAAGAAGCAGAATGAGAAGTAGAAAGAGAAATTGAAACAGAAGCAGAAGGAGAAGCAGAAGCAAAAGGAGAAGCAGAAGAAGGAGAAGGAGAAGCAGAACGAGAAGCAGGAGAAGCAGAAGCAGGACAAGCAGAAGTAGAAGAAACAGAAGAAGGAGAAGAAGCAGAAGCAGAAGGAGAAGCAGAAACAGAAGGAAAAGCAAAAAGAGAAGCAGGAGAAGCAGAAGAAGCAGCAGCAGGAGAAGCAGAAGCAGAAGAAGCCGAAGAAGCAGAAGCAGAACCTGAAGCAGAAGGAGAAGCAGAAGAAGCAGAATCTGGAGAAGCAGAAGGAGAAGCAGAAGCAGAAAGAGAAGGAAAAGCAGAAGGAGAAGCAGAAGAAACAGAAGAAGCAGAGGCAGTAGCAGAAGAAGCAGAAGATGCAGAAGCAGAAGGAGAAGCAGAAGGTAAAGCAGAAGAACGAGAAGGAGAAGGAGAAACAGAAGGAGAAGCAGAAAGAGAACCAGAAGAAGGAGCAGGAGAAGGAAAAGCAGCAGGAGAAGCAGAAAGAGCAGCAGAAGGAGAAGCAGGAGAAGCAGAAACAGGAGAAGCAGAAGCAGAAGCAGAAGAAACAGGTGAAGGACAAGAAGCAGAAGCAGAAGGAGAAGCAGAAACAGAAGGAGAAGCAGAAAGAGAAGGAGGGGAAGCAGAAGAAGCAGAAGCAGGAGAAGCAGAAGCATAAGAATCCGAAGAAGCAGAAGCAGAACCTGAAGCAGAAAGAGAAGCAGATGAAACAGAAGTAGAAGCAGTAGCAGTTGTAGCAGAAGCAGAACGAGAAGCAGAAGGAAAAGCAGAAGAACAAGAAGGAGAAGGAGAAACAGAAGGAGCAGCAGAAGGAGAAGCAGAAAGAGAAGCAGGTAAAGCAGAAGAAGAAGAAGCAGAAGGAGAATCAGAAGGAAAAGCTGAAGAAGAAGAAGGAGAAGCAGAAGAAGATGCAGAAGGAGGAGAAGCAGAAGAAGCAGAAGCAGAAGAAGAAGAAGGAAAAGCAGAAGAAGCAGAAGCAAAAGGAGAAGCAAAAGAAGGAGAAGGAGAAGCAGAAGCAGAAGAAGAAGCATAAGGACAACCACAACCAGAAGGAGATGCAGAAGGAGAAGCAGGAGAAACAGAAGAAGCAGAAGCTGAAGGAGAAGCAGAAGTAGGAGAAGGAGAAGGAGGAGAAGCAGAAGCGGAATGAGAAGCAGAAACAGAAGCAGGAGAAGCACAAGAAGCAGAAGCAGGAGAAGCCGAAAGAGAAGAAGCAGAAGAAGCAGAAACAGAAGCAGAAGTAGAAGCAGAAGCAGAAGGAGAAGCAGCAGAAGAAGTAGAACCAGAAATTCAGGCAGGAGAAACAGAAGACGCAGAAGCAGAAGCAGAAGGAGAAGCAAAAAGAGAAGCAGAAGAAGAAGTAGAAGAACCAGCAAAAGGAGAAGCAGCAGAAGAAGCAGAAAAACAAGCAGGAGAAGCAGAAGCAGAAAGAGAAGTAGAAGCAGAAGAAGCAGAAGAAGAAGAAGAAGCAGTAGAAGCATAAGAAGCAGAAGCAGGAGAAGCAGAACCAGAAGAAAAAGAAGAAGCATAAGAAGCAGAAGCAGAGGGAGAAGCAGAAGAAGGAGAAGGAGCAGCAGAAGGAGAAGCAGAAGGAGAATCAGGAGGAGAAGCAGAAGAAGGAGAAGCAGAGCAGAGAGAGCAGAGAGAGCAGAGCAGAGAGATGCAGAAGAGAAGCAGAGAAGCAGAGAGCAGAGCAGATGAGAAGCAGAAGT
>NW_012300838.1:0-3454 GCF_000151885.1 Dipodomys ordii | reverse complement strand
GGACACAGCGGGCCACAGCGGGGGACAGCGGAGGACACAGCGGGACACAGTGGGCTACACAGTGAGGACACAGCGGGACACAACAGGGGACACAGCGAGGACACAGCGGGGGACACAGCGGGGGACACAGCGGCACACAGTGGGGAACACAGCGAGGACACAGCGGGACACAACGGGACACAGCGTCGATACAGCGGGGAGGCAGCGTTACACAGCGAGGTATACACTGTGGACACAACGGGACACAGTGGGGGCACAGCGGGACACAGCGGGACACAGTGGGACACAGCACAGCGGGGACAAAGCGTGAGACACAGCGAGGGACAGAGAGGGAAACAGCAGGGGACACAGCGAGGAAACAGCGGGACACAGCAGTGACACAGCGGGGGCTCAGCGGGGGACACAGTGGGACACAGCGGGGGACACAGCGGGACACAGCGAGGGACACTGCAGGACACAGTGTGGGACAGAGCGTGGGACACAGCGAGACACAGCGGGGACAAAGCTGGACACAGCGGGGTACACAGAGGGACACAGCAGGGACAAAGCATGAGACACAGCAGGGGACAGAGAGGGAGACAGCAGGGGACACAGCGAGGAAACAGCGGGACACAGTGGTGACACAGCGGGTACTCAGGGGGGGACACAGCGGGACACAGTGGGGGACACAGCGGGACACAGCGGGGACACAGCGTCGATACAGCGGGGACACAGCGAGACACAGCCGGAAACACAGGAAGGAAACAGCGGGACCAAGTGGGACACAGAGTCGATACAGCGGGACACAACGGGGTACACAGCTAGGGACACAACGGAACACAGCGGGGAACACAGCGAGGACACAGCGGGACAAAGCGGGACACAGCGGGGGACACAGCGGGACCCAGCGGGAGACCCAGCGAGGACACAGCAGGACACAGCGGAGGACACAGGGGGACACAGCGGGGAACACAGCGGGGGACACAGCAGGACACAGCGAGGAACACAGCAAGGACACAGCGGGGGACACAGCGGGACACAGCGTCGATACAGCGGGCACACAGCGTTACACAGCGTGGCACACAGCTGTGGACACAACGGGACACAGAGGGGGCACAGCTGGACACAGCGGGACACAGTGGGACACAGCAGGGACAAAGCGTGAGACACAGCGGAGGACAGAGCTGGAGACAGCGGGGGACACAGCAGGGGACACAGCAGGACACAGTGGGGAACACAGCGAGGACACAGCGTTACACAGCGTGGTACACACTGCGGACACAGCGGGACACAGTGGGGGCACAGCCGGACACAGCGGGACACAGTGGGACACAGCACAGCGGGGACAAAGCGTGAGACACAGCGGGGGACAGAGAGGGAGACAGCAGGGGACACAGCGAGGAAACAGCGGGACACAGCGGTGACACAGCGGGGACTCAGCGGGGGAAACAGTGGGACACAGCGGGGGACACAGCGGGACACAGCGGGGGACACTGCGGGACACAGTGTGGGACAGAGCGTGGGACACAGCGAGACACAGCGGGGACAAAGCTGGACACAGCGAGGTACACAGAGGGACACAGCAGGGACACAGCGGGGAAACAGCGTGACACAAAAGGACACCGCTGGACACAGCGGGGTACACAGCGGGACACAGCGGGCACACAGCGGGGACACAGAGGGACACAGCGGGACACAGCGGGGACAGAGCGGGACACAGTCGGACACAACGGGACACAGCGAGGGACACAGCGGGACCCAGCGAGGACACAGCGGGACACAGCGGGACACAGCGGGGAACACAGCGGGGGACACAGCGGGGTACACTGCGGGACACAGCGGGACACAGCGTCGATACAGCGGGGACACAGCGTTACACAGCGTGGTACACAGCTGTGGACACAACGGGACACAGTGGGGTCACAGCGGGACACAGCGGAACACAGTGGGACACATCGGGGACAAAGCGTGAGACACAGCGTGGGACAGAGCGGGAGACAGAGGGGGACACAGCGAGGACACAGCAGGGCACAGCGGGACACAGCGTCGATACACCAGGGACACAGCATTATACAGTATGGTACACAGCTGTGGACACAACGGGACACAGTGGGGGCACAGCGGGACACAGCGGAACACAGTGGGACACAGCAGGGCTAAGCGTGAGACACAGTGGGGGACAGAGAGTGAGACAGCGGGGGACACAGCGAGGACACAGCGGGACACAGCGGGGGAAACAGCGGGACACAGCGGTAGACAAAGGGGGACAGAGCGGGGGACACAGCGGGACACAGCGGTGGACAGAGCGGTACACAGCGGTGGACACAGCGAGGACACAGCGGGACCCAGCGAGACACAGCGTCGATACAGCGGGGACAGAGTGGGCCACAGCGGGACACAGCACGAACAAAGCAGTAGACACAGCAGGACACAGCAGGGGACACAGGGAGGACAGAGCGGGACACAGCGGGGACACAGCGGGGACTCAGCGGGGGACACAGCGGGGACAAAGCGGGTCACCACGGGACACAGCGGGAAACAGTGGTGACCCTGCGGGGACACAGCGGGACACAGCGGGGGACACAGCAAGGACACAGCGGGACACAGCAGGGGACACAGCGAGGACACAGCCGGGGACACAGCGAGGACACTGCGAGACACAGCGGGGAACACAGCGAGGACACAGCGGGACCCAGCGTCGATACAGCGGGGACACAGCGTTACACAGCGGGGTACACAGCTGTGGACACAACGGGACACAGTGGGGGCACAGCGGGACACAGCAGAACACAGTGGGAAACAGCGGGGACTAAGCGTGAGAACAGCGGGGGACAGAGCGGGAGACAGCGGGGGACACAGCGAGGACACAGCGGGACACAGCGGGGGACACAGCGGGACACAGCGGTGGACACAGCGGGACAGAGCGGGGGACACAGCGGGACACAGCGGTGGACACAGCGGGACACAGCGGTGGACACAGCGAGGACACAGCAGAACCCAGCGGGACACAGGGTCGATACAGCGGGGACAGAGTGGGCCACAGCGGGGTACACAGTTGGGGACACAACGGGGCACATCGGAGGACACAGCAAGGACTCAGAGGAACACAGCGTGGAACACAGTGAGGACACAGGGGGACACAGCGGGACACAGCGGGACAGAGCAGGAACACAGCAGTAGACACAGCGGGACACAGCCGGGGACACACTGGGACAAAGCGGGGACACAGCGGGGACACAGTGGTACTCAGCGGGGGACACAGCAATACACAGCGGGACACAGCGGGGACACAGCGGGGACTCAGCGGGGGACACAGCGGGGGACAAAGCGGGACACCACGGGACAGAGCGGGACACAGCGGGGACAAGGGGGAGACAGAGCGGGACACAGCGAAGACACAGCGCGACACAGCGGGGGACACAGCGGGACACAGCGGCGGACACAGTGGGACAAAGTAGGGTACAGAGCAGGGTGA
>NW_012300837.1:0-3454 GCF_000151885.1 Dipodomys ordii | reverse complement strand
CACAGCGGGTGAACAGCGGGAGACAAAGCGGGACACCATGGGACACAGCTGGACAGAGCGGGACACAGCGGGACACAATGGGGAACACATTGGGGGAAAGCGGGGACACCCCGGGGGACAATGGGGACACAACAGGACACAGCAGGAGACACAGCGGGGGACACAGAGGGACACAGAGGGGAACAAGAGAGGACACAGCGGCACAAGAGCGGGACACAGCGGGGACACAGTGGGACACAGCGGGACACAGCGAGGACACAGCAGGGACACAGCGAGGACACAGTGTGATACAGCGCGGGACACAGCTGGGGACACAGCGGGGGACACAGCCGGACACAGCGGGGACACAGCAGGTCACAGCGAGGACACAGCGGGGTACTCAGCGGGGGACAGTGCGGGACATAGCGGGGGACACAGGGAGGACAGAGCGGGACACAGCAGGGGACACAGCGGGGGAAACAGCAGGAAACAGCGGAACACAACGGGGTACACAGCAGAGGACAGCGGGGACACACCAGGGGACAACGGGGACACAGCGGACAATGCGGAGGACACAGCGAGGACACAGCGGGACACAGCTGGGGACACCCGGGACACAGCGGGGAAACATCGGAGACACAGCGGGACACAGCGGGGACACAGCGGAACACAGCGGGACACAGCGGGGGAAAAGAGCAGGGGACAGCGGGGACACAGCGGGACACAGCGCTTACACTGCGGGGGACACAGCGGGGGACACAGCGGGGGACACAGCCGGACACAGCGGGACACAGCGGGGGACACAGCCGGACACAGCGGGACACAAGGGGGGGATAGAGCGAGACACATTGGGACACAGCGGGGACACAGCGGGACTCAGCGGGGGACACAGCAGTACACAGCGGGACACAGCAGTGATAGAGCTAGACAAAGCGGGGTACACAGCGGGACACACCGGGCACACAGCAGGGACACAGGGGGACACACCGGGACACAGTGGAGAAAGAGCGGGACACAGCGTGACACAGCAGGACACAGCGGGGTACACAGCGGGACACACGGGGAACAAAGTGTGGACACAGCGGGACACAGCTGGGGACACAGCGACGACACAGCAGGACACAGCGGGGGACACAGGGGGGACAGAGCGGGACACAGCAGGACACAGAGGGGGACACAGTGGGACAGAGCAGAGGACACAGCAGGAAACACAGCGGGACACAGCGGGGGACACAGCGAGGACACAGCGGGACCCAGCGCGGGACACAGCGAGGACACATTGGGACACAGCGGGGACACAGCGGGACTCAGCGGGGGACACAGCAGTACACAGCAGTACACAGCGGGACACAGCGGGACACAGCGGGGGACACAGAGGGGTAAACAGCGGGACACAGCGGGGAACACAGCGAGGACACAGCGGGACCAAGCGGGACACATCGTTGATACAGCGGGGACACAGGGGGACACAGCGGGGTACACAGCTGGGTACACAACGGGACACAGCGGGGGACACAGCGAGGACACAGCAGAACACAGCATGGGAAACAGCGAGGACACAGTGGGACACAGCGAGACACAGCGGGACACAGCTGGGACACAGCAGTAGACACAGCGGGACACAGCGAGGACACAGCAGGACACAGCTTGGGACACAGCGGGAACACAGCAGGACACAGCCGGGGACACAGCGAGGACACAGCGGGACACAGCGTGGGACAAAGCGGGAGATAGCAGGGGACACAGCGAGGACACAGCGGGACACAGTGGCGACACATAGAGGACTCAGCGGGGGACACAGTTGGGGACAGAGCGGGACACAGCGGGACCCAGCGGGGACAAAGCATGAGACACAGCGGTGGACAGAGCGGGAGACAGAGGTGGACACAGCAAGGACACAGCGGGACACAGCGGGGACACAGAGGTGGCTCAGGGGGCCACAGCAGGGGACAAAGCGGGACACCACGGAACACAGCGGGACACAGCGTGAAACAGCGGTGAACCTGCGGGGACACAGCGGGACACAGCGGGGGACACAGCGGGACACAGCGGGGACACAGTGGGGACACTGCGGGACACAGCAGGACACAGCGGGACTCAGCAGGACACAGCGGAGGACACAGCGGGACACAGCAGCGGATACAGCAGGACACAGCGGGGACACAGAGGGGACTCAGCAGGGGACATAGCGGGGGACAAATCGGGACACCACAGGATACAGTGGGACACAGCAGGACACAGCGGGGACACTGCGGGGACACAGCGGGACAAAGCGGGGGACACAGCGGGACACAGCCGGACACAGCCGGGGACACAGCGGGACACAGCGGGGGACACAGCGGGACACAGTGAGAGACACAGCGGGGGACACAGCGGGACACAGCGGGGAACAAAAGAGAGGACACAGCGGGACCCAGCTGGACACAGCATCGATAGAGCGGGGACACAGCGGGAAACAGCGGTGACACAACGGGACTCAGCGGGGGACACTGCGGGACCCAGCGGGACCCAGAGGGGACACAGCAAGGACACAGCGGGGGACACAGCGGGACACAGCGGGGGACACATCGAGTGACACAGCGGGGGACACAGCGGGACACAGTGGGGAACACAGAGAGAGACACAGCAGGACCCAGCGGGACACAGCGTCGATACAGCGGGGACACCACGGGGTACACAGCTGTTGACACAACGGGACACAGTGGGGGACACAGCGGGACACAGCGGGACACAGTGGGGCACAGCGGGGACAAAACGGGAGACACAGTGGGGAACAGAGCAGGACACCGCGGGGGACACAGAGAGGACACAGTGGGGACACAGCGAGACTCAGCCGGGGACACAGCGGGGCCAAAGCGGGACACCACGGGACACAGTGGGACACAGCGGGACACAGCGGGGTCACTGCGGGACACAGTGGGGGACAAAGCGGGACACAGCCGGACACAGCGGGGACGCAGCGGGACACAGCGGGACACAGCGGGACAGGGCGGGGGACACAGCGGGACACAGAGGGGGACACAGCGAGGACACAGCGGGACACAGAGGGACACAGCGGGGGACACAGCGAGGACACAGTGGGGGACAAAGTGGGGGAAACAGCTGGACAGAGCGGGGAACACAGCGAGGACACATCGGGACCCAGCGGGACACAGCATCGATACAGCGGAGACACAGCGTTACACAGCATGGTACAAAGCTGTGGACACAACGGGACACAGTGGGGGCACAGCGGGACACAGCGGGACGCAGTGGGACACAGCGGGACACAGCGGGACACAGCGGGGACAGAGCGGGACACAGTCGGACACAGCGGGACACAGCGAGGGACACAGCGGGAGACAAAGAGGGACACCACGGAACACAGCGGGACACAGCAGGAAACAGCAGTGACACTGCGGGGACACAGGGGGACACAGCGGGACACAGAGGGGGACAGAGTGGGACACAGTGGGGGACACAGCCGGACACAGCA
>NW_012300836.1:0-3455 GCF_000151885.1 Dipodomys ordii | reverse complement strand
TAGTAGAATAAGCAGAAGAAGAAGAACCAGGACAAGCAGAAGAACAAGAAGGAGAAGGCGAAAGAGAAGGATTAGGAATAGGAGAAGCAAACGGATAAGCTGAAGCAGAAAGAGACGCAGAAGGAAAAGCAGCACGAGAAGTAGGAGAAGCAGGAGAAGCAGAAGCAAGAGAAGCAGAAGAAACAGAAGACGCAGAAGCAGAATGAGAAGCAGAAGGAGAAATTGAAGCAGTAGGAGAAGCAGAAGCAGAAGGAGAAGCAGAAGAAGGAGAAGTAGAAGCAGAAAGAGAAGCAGAACGAGAAGCAGGAGAAGCAGAAACAGAAGAAACAGAAGAAGTAGAAGAAGCAGAAGCAGAAGGAGAAGCAGAAACAGAAGGAAAAGCAGAAAGAGAAGCAGGAGAAGCAGAAGAAGCAGCAGCAGGAGAAGCAGAAGCAGAAGAAGCCGAAGAAGCAGAAGCAGAACCTGAAGCAGAAGGAGAAGCAGAAGAAACAGAATCTGGAGAAGCAGAAGGAGAAGCAGAAGCAGAAAGAGAAGCAAAAGCAGAAGTAGAAACAGAAGGAGAATCAGCAGAAACAGAAGAAGCAGAGGCAGTAGCAGAAGAAGCAGAAGATGCAGAAGCAGAAGGAGAAGCAGAAGGAAAAGAGAAGCAATAGAAGGAGCAGGAGAAGGAAAAGCAGCAGGAGAAGCAGAAAGAGCAGCAGAAGTAGGAGCAGGAGATGCAGAAACAGGAGAAGCATAAGCAGAACAAACAGGAGAAGGACAAGAAGCAGAAGCAGAAGGAGAAGCAGAAACAGAAGGAGAAGCAGAAAGAGAAGGAGGGGAAGCAGAAGAAGCAGAAGCAGGAGAAGCAGAAGCATAAGAACCCGAATTAGCAAAAGGAGAACCTCAGGCAGAAGGAGAAGCAGGAGAAGCAGAAGAAGCAGAATCTGGAGAAGCAGAAGGAGAAGCAGAAGGAGAAGCAGAAGCAGAAAGAGAATCAAAATCAGAAGGAGAAGCAGAAGAAACAGAAGAAGTAGAAGCAGTAGCAGTTGTAGCAGAAGCAGAACGAGAAGCAGAAATAAAAGCAGAAGAACAAGAAGGAGAAGGAGAAACAGAAGGAGAAGCAGAAGGAGAAGCAGAAAGAGAAGCAGGTAAAGCGGAAGAAGAAGAAGCAGAAGGAGAATAAGGAGAAGCAGAAGAAGGAGAAGCAGAAGCAGAAGCAGAAGAAGATGCAGAAGGAAAAGCAGAAGAAGCAGAAGCAGAAGGAGAAGCAGGAAAAGCATAAGAAGCAGAAGCAAAAGGAGAAGCAAAAGAAGGAGAAGGAGAAGCAGAGGCAGAAGAAGAAGCATAAGGACAAGCACAAGCAGAAGGAGATGCAGAAGGAGAAGCAGGAGAAACAGAAGAAGCAGAAGATGAAGGAGAAGCAGAAGTAGGAGACGGAGAAGGAGGAGAAGCAGAAGCAGAAGGAGAAGCAGAAGCGGAATGAGAAGCAGAAAGATAAGCAGGAGAAGCACAAGAAGCAGAAGCAGGAGAAGCCGAAAGAGAAGAAGCAGAAGAAGCAGACTCAGAATCAGAAGTAGAGGCAGAAGCAGAAGGAGAAGCAGCAGAAGAAGTAGAACCAGAAATTCAGGCCGGAGAAACAGAAGAAGCAGAAGGAGAAGCAAAAAGAGAAGCAAAAAGAGAAGGAGAAGGAGAAGGAGAACTAGAAGAAGCAGCAGAAGGAGAAACAGCAGAAGAAGCAGAAAAACAAGCAGGAGAAGCAGAAGCACAAATAGAAGTAGAAGCAGAAGAAGCAGAAGAAGAAGAAGAAGAAGAAGTAGAAGCATAAGAAGCAGAAGCAGGAGAAGCAGAAGCAGAAGATAAAGAAGAAGCATAAGAAGCAGAAGCAGAGGGAGAAACAGAAGAAGGAGAAAGAGCAGCAGAAGGTGAAGCAGAAGGAGATGCAGAAGGAGAAAGAGAAGAAGAAACAGAAGGAGAAGAAGAAGGAGAAGTTGGAGAATCAGAAGAAGCAGAAGCAGAAGCAGAAAGAGAAGGAGAAGAAGGAGAAGGCCAAGCATTAGAAGCAGAAGAAGCAGAAGTGGGAGAAGCAGAAGAAGAAGAAACAGAAGAAAGAGAAGGAGCAGAAGGAGAAGCAGAAGCAGAAGGAGAAACAGAAGAAGCAGAAGAAGCAGTAGCAGGAGAAGCAGAAGCAGAAGAAACAGAAGAAGCCGAAGAATCAGAAGGAGAACCTGAAGCAGAAGGACAAGCAGAAGCAGCAGAAGCTGGAAAAGCAGAAGCAGAAGAAACAGAACAAGGAGAAGAAGCAGAAGCAGAACGAGAAGCAGAAGAAGAAGAAGGAGAAAGAGAAGGATTAGGAGTAGGAGGAGCAGAAGGAGAATCAGAAGCAGAAAGAGAAGCAGAAGGAGAAGCAGAAGGAGAAACAGAAGAAGCAGAAGTAGGAGAAGCAGAAGCAGAATGAGAAGCACAAGAAGGAGAAATTGAAGGAGAAGGAGAAGGAGACGGAGAAGCAGAAGGAGAAGTAGGAGAAGCAGAAGAAGAAGAAGCAGGTGAAGCAGAAACAGAAGAAGCAGAAGGAGAAGAGCAGAAGCAGAAGGAGAAGCAGAAGGAGAAGCAGAAGAAGCAGAAGCTGAAGCAGAAGAAGAAGAAACAGAAATAGCAGAAGAAGCAGAAGAAGAAGAAGCAGGAGAAGCAGAAGAAGAAGGAGAAGGAGAAAGAGAAGGATTAGGAGTAGGAGAAACAGAAGGATAAGCAGAAGCAGAAAGGGAAGGAGAATGAGAAGGAGAAGCAGGAGAAGCAGAAGAAGCAGAAGCAGGAGAAGCAGAAGCAGAAGAAACATAGGAAGGAGAAGAAGCAGAAGGAGAAGCAGAAACAGAAGGAAAAGCAGAAAGAGAAGCAGGAGAAGCAGAAGAAGCAGCAGCAGAAGAAGCAGAAGCAGAAGAAGCAGAAGCAGAACCTGAAGCAGAAGGAGAAGCAGAAGAAGCAGAATCTGGAGAAGCAGAAGGAGAAGCAGAAGCAGAAAGAGAAGCAAAAGCAGAAGGAGAAGCAGAAGGGGAAGCAGAAGAAACAGAAGAAGCAGAGGCAGTAGCAGAAGAAGCAGAAGATGCAGAAGCAGAAGGAAAAGCAGAAGATCGAGAAGGAGAAGGAGTAGGAGAAACAGAAGGAGAAGCAGAAAGAGAAGCAGAAGATGGAGCAGGAGAAGGAAATACAGCTAGAGAAGCAGAAGGAGAAGCAGAAGCAGAAGCAGAAGAAGAAGCAGAAGAAGGAGAAGCAGAAGGAGAAGCAGGAGAAGCTTAAGCAGGATAAGCAGAATCAAAAGAAATAGAAGAAGGATAAGATGCAGAAGCTGAATGAGAAGCAGATTCAGAAGGAGAAGCAGAAATAGAAGCTGAAGAAGCTGAATAAGCAGAAGCAGAACCTGAAGCAGAAGGAGAAGCAGGAGAAGCTGAAGAAGCAGAATCTGGAGAAGAAGGAGAACC
>NW_012300835.1:0-3455 GCF_000151885.1 Dipodomys ordii | reverse complement strand
TCATGTGTTCCGCTGTGTCCCGCTGTGCCCCCACTGTGTCCCGTTGTGTCCACAGCTGTGTACCACGCTGTGTAACGCTGTGTCCCCGCAGTATCGACGCTGTGTCCTGCTGGGTCCCGCTGTGTCCTCGCTGTGTTCACGGCTGGGTCCCGCAGTGTCCACCGCTGTGTCCCCCGCTGTGTCCTCACTGTGTTCCCCGCTGTGTCCCGCTGTGTCCTCGCTGGGTCCCCCACTCTGTCCCGCTGTGTCCCTCGCTGTGTCCTGCTGTGTCCCTCTCTGTCCCTGCTGTGTCCCGCTGTGTCCTGCTGTGTCCTCGCTGTGTCCCCCGCTGTCTCCCGCTCTATCCCCCGCTACGACTCACGATTTGTCCTCGCTGTGTCCCACTGTGTCCTGCTGTGCCCCCACTGTGTCCCGTTGTGTCCACAGATGTGTACCACGCTGTGTAACGCTGTTTCCCCGCTGTATCGACACTGTGTCCCGCTGGGTCCCGCTGTGTCCTCGCTGTGTTCCCCACTGTGTCCCGCAGTGTCCCCCGCTGTGTCCCCCGCTCTGTCCTCGCTGTGTCCCCCGCTGTGTCCCGCTGTGTCCTCGCTGGGTCCTCCGCTGTGTCCCGCTTTGTCCCCCGCTGTGTCCCGCTATGTCCTCGCTGTGTCCCCCGCTGTGTCCCGCTGTGTCCTCGCTGGGTCCTCAGCTGTGTCCCGCTGTGTCCCGCTGTGTCCCGCTCTGTCCCTGCTGTGTCCCGCTGTGTCCTGCTGTGTCTTCGATGTGTCCCCCGCTGTCTCCCGCTCTGTCCCCCGCTTCGTCTCACGATTTGTCCTCGCTGTGTCCCACTGTGTCCCGCTGTGTCCCGCTGTGCCCCCACTGTGTCCCGTTATGTCCACATATGTGTACCACGCTGTGTAACGCTGTATCCCCACTGTATCGACGCTGTGTCCCGCTGTGTCCTTGCTGTGTTCCCCGCTGTGTCCCGCTATGTCCCGCTCTGTCCCTGCTGTGTGCCGCTGTGCCCTGCTGTGTCCTCCCTGTGTCCCCCGCTGTCTCCCGCTCTGTCCACCGCTGTATCTCACGATTTGTCTTCGCTTTGTCCCACTGTGTCCCGCTGTGTCCCGCTGTGCCCCCACTGTGTCCCCTTGTGTCCACAGATGTGTACCACACTGTGTAACGCTGTATCCCTGCTGTATCGACGCTGTGTCCCGCTGGGTCCCGCTGTGTCCTGCTGTGTCCCCCGGTGTGTCCCCTGCTGTTTTCCTGTCTGTGTCCCCCGCTATGTCCTGCTGTGATCTCGCTGGGCCCCCCGCTGTTTCCCACTGGGTACCCCGCTGTGTCCCGCTGTGTCCCCTGCTGTGTACCCTGCTTTGTCCCGCTGTGTTCCCCGCTGTGTCCCGCTGTGTCCCCCGCTGTGTCCTGCTGTGCCCTCGCTGTGTCACGCTCTGTCTCCCCCTTGTCTCCGCTGTGTCCCGCGCTGTCCCGTGGTGTCCCGCTTTGTCCCCCGCTGTGTCCGCCGCTGAGTCCCCGCTGTGTCCCCGCTGTGTCCTGCTCTGTCCTCCCTGTGTCCCCCGCTGTGTCCCGCTGTGTCCCCTGCTGTGTCCCGCTGTGTCTACTGCTGTGTTCCTGCTGTGTCCAGCTGTGTCCCGCTGTGTCCCCCTGTGTCCTCACTGTATCCCACGCTGTGTTCCGCTGAGTACTTGCTGTGTCCCCCGATGTGTCCCGTTGTGTCCCCATCCGTGTACCCCGCTGTGGCCCACTCTGACCCCACTGTATCGACGCTGTGTCCCGCTGGGTCCCGCTGTGTCCTCGCTGTGTCCACCGCTGTGTCCATGTGTCCCCACTGTGTCCCGCTTTTTCCCCCGCTGTGTCCTCGCTGTGTCCCCCGCCGTGTCCCGCTGTGTCCCCCGCTGTGTCCTGATGTGTCCCGCTTTGTCCCGCTGTGTCCCTGATGTGACCCTCAGTGTCCCGGTGTGTCCCTGCTGTGGCCCCGCTGTGTCTGGCTGTTTATACCCCGCTTTGTCCAGCTTTGTCCCCGCTGGGTCCCGCTGTGTCCTCGCTGTGGTCCCTGTTGTGCCCCGCTCTGTCCCCCGCTGTGTCCCCCGCTGTGTCCTGCTGTGTCCCATGCTGTGTCCCACTGTGTCCCATTTTGTCCCGCTGTGTCCCTCGCTGTGTCCCTGCTGTGTCCCCCGTTGTGTCCCGCTGTGTCCCGCTGTGTCCTGTTGTGTCCCACTGTGACCCTGCTGAGTCCCCCTATGTCCCGCTGTGCCCCGCTGTGTCGTCGCTCTGTCCCTCGCTGTGTCCCCCGCTGTGTCCCGCTGTGTCCCTCGCTGTGTCCCTGCTGTGTCCCCGCTGTGTCCCGCTGTGTCCCGCTGTGTCCTGTTGTGTCCAACTGTGTCCCCGCTGTGTCCCGCTGTGTCCCCCGCTGTGTCCCCCGCTGTGTCCCGTTGTGTCCCTGGGTGTGTTCTCCTGTGTCCATGCAGTGTCCCCGCTGTGTCTTGCTGTGTCACACTGTGTCCCATGGTGTCCGGCTTTGTCACCCGCTGTGTCCCCCGCTAAGTCCGGCTGTTTCCCCGCTGTGTCCCAATGTGTCCTTGCTGTGTCCCCTGCTGTGTCCCGCAGTGTCTCCCATGTGTCCCCCGCTGTGTCCCGCTGTGTCCCGCTGTGTCCCCTGCTGTGTACCCTGCTGTGTCCCACTGTGTCTCAAGCTGTGTCCCGCTGTGTTCCGCGGTGTACCCGCTGTGTCCCGTTGTGTCCCCAGCTGTGTACCCCGCTGTGTCCCGCTGTGTCCCCGCCATTATTGACGCTGTGTCCCTCTGTGTCCCGCTGTGTCTCGCTGTGCCCCCACTCTGTCCCGTTGTGTCCACAGCTGGGTACCACGCTGTGTAACACTGTGTCCCCGCTGTATGGACGCTGTGTCCTGCTGTGTCCCGCTGTGTCCTTGCTGTGTTCCCCGCTGTGTCCTGCTGTGTCCCCAGCTGTGTCACCCGCTGTGTCCCGCTGTGTCCTTGCTGGGTCCCCCGCTGTGTCCCGCTGTGCCCCCTGCTGTGTTCGGCTGTGTCCCGCTATGTCTCGCTCGGTCCCTGCTGTGTCCCGCTGTGTACCGCTGTGTCCCCGCTGTGTGCCCGGCTGTGTCCTGCTGTGTAATCCGTTGTGTCCAGCTGTGTCACCGCTGTGTCTTGCTTTGTCCCCTCTCTGTCTCCGCTGTCCCCCGCTGTGTCCCCCGCTTTGTCCCGCTGAGTCCCCTCTGTGTCGCCGCTGTGTCCCGCTGTGTCCTCCCTGTGTCCCCCGCTGCCTGCCGCTTTGTCCCCGCTGTGTTCCTAGCTGTGTCCCGCTGTGTCCCACTGTGTACCCCGCTGTGTCCCACTATGTTCCCGCAGTGTCCCCGCTGTGTCCCGCTGTGTCCCGCTGGGTACTCTCTGTGTCACCCCGCAGTGTCCCGTTGTGTCCCCAGCTGTGCACCCTGCTGT
>NW_012300834.1:0-3455 GCF_000151885.1 Dipodomys ordii | reverse complement strand
TCAGTGTCCTCGATGTGTCCCCCGCTCTCTCCCGCTCTGTCCCCCGCTTTGTCTCACGATTTGTCCTCGCTGTGTCCCACTGTGTCCCGCTGTGTCCCACTGTGCCCCCACTGTGTCCCGTTGTGTCCACAGATGTGTACCACGCTGTGTAAGGCTGTATCCCAGCTGTATCGACACTGTGTCCCGCTGGGTCCCGCTGGGTCCTCGCTGGGTCCACCGCTGTGTCCCGCTGTTTCCCCCGCTGTGTCCCGCTGTGTCCTCGCTGTGTCCCCCGCTGTCTCCCGCTCTGTACCCCGCTGTGTCTCACGCTTTGTCCCCGATGTGTCCCACTGTGTTCCGCTGTGTCCCGCTGTGCCCCCACTGTGTCCCGTTGTGTCCACAGCTGTGTACCATGCTGTGTAACGCTGTATCCCCGCTGTATCGATGCTGTGTCCCGCTGTGTCCCTCAGTGTCCCCCGCTGTGTCCCCCGCTGTGTCCTCGCTGTGTTCCCCGCTGTGTCCTGCTGTGTCCTCGCTGGGTCCCTTGCTGTGTCCCGCTGTGTCCCCCGCTGTGTCCCGCTGTGTCCCGCTCTGTCCCTGCTGTGTCCCGCTGTGTCCTGCTGTGTCCTCGCTGTGTCCCCCGCTTTCTCCCGCTCTGTCCCCCGCTACGCCTCATGATTTGTCCTCGCTGTGTCCCACTGTGTCCCGCTCTGCCCCCACTGTGTCCCGTTGTGTCCACAGATGTGAACCACGCTGTGTAACGCTGTATCACCGCTGTATCGACGCTGTGTCCCGCTGGGTCCCGCTGTGTCCTCGCTGTGTTCCCCGCTGTGTCCCGCAGTGTCCCCCGCTGTGTCCCCCCCGTGTCCTCGCTGTGTCCCCCACTGTGTCCCGCTGTGTCCTCGCTGGGTCCTCCGCTGTGTCCCGCTGTGTCCTCCGCTGTGTCCCGCTGTGTCCCGCTGTGTCCCGATCTGTCCCTGCTGTGTCCCGCTGTGTACTGCTGTGTCCTCGCTGTGTCCCCCGCTGTCTCCCGCTCTGTCCCACGCTGTGTCTCACGATTTGTCCTCGCTGTGTCCCACTTTGTCCCGCTCTATCCCGCTGCGCCCCCACTGTGTCCCGTTGTGTCCACAGATGTGTACCATGCTGTGTAAGGCTGTATCCCAGCTGTATCGACGCTGTGTCCCGCTGGGTCCCGCTGGGTCCTCGCTGGGTCCACCACTGTGTCCCGCTGTTTCCACCGCTGTGTCCCGCTGTGTCCCCAGCTCTCTCCCCCTGTGTCCACCGCTGTGTCCCCTCTGTTTCCCCCACTGTGTCCCCGCTGTGTACTCGCTGTGTCCCCCGCTGTCTCCCGCTCTGTCCCCCGCTGTGTCTCACGCTTTTTCCCCGCTGTGTCCCACTGTGTTCCGCTGTGTCCCGCTGTGCCCCCACTGTGTCCCGTTGTGTCCACAGCTGTGTACCACGCTGTGTAACGCTGTGTCCCCGCAGTATCGACGCTGTATCCCGCTGTGTCCCGCTGTGTCCTCGCTGTGTTCACGGCTGTGTCCCGCAGTGTCCCCCGCTGTGTCCCCCGCTGTGTCCTCGCTGTGTTCCCCGCTGTGTCCCGCTGTGTCCTCGCTGGGTCCCCCACTGTGTCCCGCTGTGTCCCTCGCTGTGTCCCGCTGTGTCCCGCTCTGTCCCTGCTGTGTCCCGCTGTGTCCTGCTGTGTCCTCGCTGCGTCCCCCGCTGTCTCCCGCTCTGTCCCCCGCTAAGTCTCACGATTTGTCCTCGCTGTGTCCCACTGTGTCCTGCTGTGCCCCCACTGTGTCCCGTTGTGTCCACAGATGTGTACCACGCTGTGTAACGCTGTATCCCCGCTGTATCGACGCTGTGTCCCGCTGGGTCCCGCTGTGTCCTCGCTGTGTTCCCCACTGTGTCCCGCAGTGTCCCCCGCTGTGTCCCCCGCTGTGTCCTCGCTGTGTCCCCCGCTGTGTCCCGCTGTATCCTCGCTGGGTCCTCCGCTGTGTCCAGCTGTGTCCCCCGCTGTGTCCCGCTGTTTCCTCGCTGGGTACCCCGCTGTGTCCCGCTGTGTCCTCGCTGGGTCCCCCGCTGTGTCCCGCTGTGTCCTCGCTGTGTCCCCCGCTGTGTCCCGCTGTGTCCTCTCTGGGTCCCCCGCTGTGTCCCGCTGTGTCCCGCTCTGTCCCTGCTGTGTCCCGCTGTGTCCTAGCTGTGTCCCCCGCTGTCTCCCGCTCTGTCCCCCGCTGTGTCTCACGATTTGTCCTTGCTTTGTCCCACTGTGTCCCGCTGTGTCCCGCTGTGCCCCCACTGTGGCCCCTTGTGTCCACAGATGTGTACCACACTGTGTAACGCTGTATCCACACTGTATCGACGCTGTGTCCCGCTGGGTCTCGCTGTGTCCTCGCTGTGTTCCCTGCTGTGTCCCTCAGTGTCCCCCACTGTGTCCTCGCTGTGTCTCCCGCTGTGTCCCGCTGTGTCCTCGCTGTGTCCCCCGCTGTGTCCTGCTGTGTCCCCCGCTGTGTCCCGCTGTGTCCTCGCTGTGTCCCGCTCTGTCTCCCCCTTGTCCCCGCTGTGTCCCGCTGTGTCCCGTGGTGTCCCGCTTTGTCCCCCGCTGTGTCCCCGCTGAGTTCCCGCTGTGTCCCCCCCTTCTCCCGCTCTGTCCTCCCTGTGTCCCCCGCTGTGTCCCGCTGTGTCCCCTGCTGTGTCCCGCTGTGTCTACTGCTTTGTTCCTGCTGTGTCCCTCTGTGTCCCGCTGTGTCCCCCTGTGTCCTCACTGTGTCCCACGCTGTGTTCCGCTGAGTCCTTGCTGTGTCCCCCAATGTGCCCCGTTGTGTCCCCAGCTGTGTACCCCGCTGTGGCCCACTGTGGCCCCGCTGTATCGACGCTGTGTCCCGCTGGGTCCCGCTGGGTCCTCGCTGTGTCCCCCGCTGTCTCCCGCTCTGTCCCCGCTGTGTCTCACGCTTTGTCCCAGCTGTGTCCCACTGTGTTCCGCTGTTTCCCGCTGTGCCCCCACTGTGTCCCGTTGTGACCACCGCTGTGTACCACGCTGTGTAAGGCTGTGTCCCCGCTGTATCGACGCTGTGTCCCGCTGTATCCCGCTGTGTCCTCGCTGTGTTCCCCGCTGTGTCCCGCACTGTCCCCCGCTGTGTCCCCCGCTGTGTCCTCACTGTGTCCCACGCTGTGTCCCGCTGTGTCCTCGCTGGGTCCCCCGCTGTGTCCCGCTCTGTCCCTGCTGTGTCCCGCTGTGTCCTGCTGTGTCCTCGCTGTGTCCCCTGCTGTCTCCCGCTCTGTCCCCCGCTGTGTCTCACGATTTGTCCTCGCTCTGTCCCACTGTGTCCCGCTCTGTCTTGCTGTGCCCCCACTGTGTCCCCTTGTGTCCACAGATTTGTACCACACTGTGTAAACGCTGTATCCCCGCTGTATCAACACTGGGTACCGCTGGGTCCCGCTTTGTCCCGCTGTGTCCCTGCTGTGACCCTCAA
>NW_012300833.1:0-3455 GCF_000151885.1 Dipodomys ordii | reverse complement strand
CGGGACACAGCGGGGACACAGCGGGGACAAAGCGGGAGACACAGTGGGGGCCACAGCGGTAAACAGCGGGGGACACAGCGAGACTCAGCTGGGGACACATCAAAGGACACAGCGGGTGACACAGCAGGGAAAACAGCGGGAAACAGCAGAGGACACAGCAGGGACACAGCGGTTTCACAGCGGGGACACAGTGTGGGACACAGCGAGGACACAGCGGGACACAGAGGGATACACAGAGAAGACACAGCGTGACACATGGGGACACAGCGGGACACAGCTGGGGACACAGAGAGGACACAGCGGGACACAAATGGGGACACAGCAAGGACACAGCTGGACACAGAAGGAAAGTGCGGGACACAGCGGGGGACACAGCCTGGGTCACAGCGCGACACAGCGGGGGACACAGCAGGGAACCATCGTGTTACAGCGGGGACACAGTGGGGGACACAGCAAGGACACAGCGGGACAAAGAGGGATACACAGCGAGGACACAGCGGGACACAGTGGGACACATCGGGGGACACAGCAGGACACTGCCGGGTACACAGCGGGACACAGCGGGACACAAAGGGACACAGCAGGGACACAGCGGGGGACACAGTGGGACACAGCGGGGGACAAAGCGGGACACACCGGGATACAGCGGGACACAGTGGGAGACACAGCAGGGGACACAGAGCCGCACACAGCGGGAGAGAGTGGAACACAGCACGGACTCAGCAGGGACACAGCGGGACATAGCGGGGACAAAGCGAGGACAGAGCGGGACACAGAGGTACACAGCGAGGGACACAGCGGGGGACAGTGGGGACAAACCGCGGAACAACGGGGACACAGCGGGACACAGCTAGGACACAGCGGGGACACAGCGGGGACACAGCAGGGGACACAGTGGGACACAGCAGGGGATACAGCGAGGACACAGAGGGGACATAGGGGACACTGCGGGACACAGTGGGACACAGAGGGGACAGAGAGACATAGCAGTTACACAGCGAGAACACACCAGGGACACAGAGGGACACAGTGGGGACACAGCGGGGACACAGCAGGACCCAGCGGGACCCAGCGGGGAAACAGCGGGGACACAGCAGGACACAGCGAGGGACACAGAGGCGGACACAGAGGCGGACACAGCGGGACACATCGGGACAGATCGGGACACAGCGGGGACACAGCGAGGACACAGCAGGACACAGCGGGGAACACAGCGGGGAACACAGCGGGACAAAGCGGGTCACAGCGGCGAAATAGTGGGGGACACAGCGGGGGACACAGCGGGATACAGAAGGACACAGCAAGGACACAGCGGGACACAGGAGGACACACCGGGGACACAGCGGGGACACAGCGGGGGACACAGTGGGCAAAGCTGGAGATATAGCGAGGACACAGCAGGGACACTGCGGGACACAGCGTTTCACAGCGGGGAAATAGTGGGGGACACAGTGGGGGACAAAGCGGGATACAGAAGGACACAGCGAGGACACAGCGGGGACATAGGGGCAAACTGCGGGACACAGCGGGGACACAGCGGGGACATAGCGGAACACAGTGGAACTTAGCGGGGACACAACGGGGACACAGCGGGACACAGAGTGGGATATAGAGGCGGAAACAGCACGACACAGCAGGCCACAGCGTGGACACAGCAGGACACAGCGGGACACAGCGGGGGACACACCGGGGGAGAGCGGGCACAAAACGGGACACGGCGGGACACAGCGGGACACAGCGGGTAACACAGCGGGACACACAGCGGGACACAGTGGGACACAGCGGGGAAATAGTGGGGGACACAGCGGGGGACACAGCGGGATACAGAAGGACACAGCGAGGATACAGCGAGACACAGGAGGACACAGTGGGGACACAGCGGGGACCCAACGCGGGACACAGTGGGACACAGCGGGGACACAGAGGGACTCAGCGGTTACACAGCGAGGACACACCAGGGACACAGCGGGACACAGCGGAGACACAGCAGGGACACAGTGAGACACAGCGAGGACACAGAGGGACACAGCGTGGGCTACAGCAGGGGACAGGGGTGACACACCCGCGGACAGCGGGGATACAGCGGGACACAGCGGGGGACACAGCGGGACACAGCGGGGGACACAGCGAGGACACAGCGGGACACAGCGGGGACACAGCGAGGACACAGCGGGAAACAGCGGGGGACACAGCAGGGGACACAGCTGGACACAGCGGGGGTCACAGACGTGACACAGCGGGACACAGCGGGACACAGCGGGACCCAGCGGGGACACAGGAGGGACACAGCGGGGACACAGCGGTGACACAGCGGGACCCAGCGGGACCCAGTGGGGACACAGCGGGGACACAGCAGGACATAGCGGGGGACACAGCAGGGGACACAGCGGGGGACAGCGGGGACACAGAGGGACAAAGCAGGACAAAGCGGGGACACAGCAAGGACACAAAGGGACACAGCGGGGGACACCGCGGGACACAGCGGGACACAGCGGGGACAAAGCGAGGACAGAGCGGGACACAGAGCTACACAGCGAGGGACACAGCGGTGGACAATGGAGACAAACCGGGGAACAACGGGGACACAGCGGGACACAGCTAGGACACAGCGGGGACACAGCGAGGACACAGCAGGGGACACAGTGGGACAAAGCAGGGGATACAGCGAGGACAGAGAGAAGACATAGGGGGACACTGCGGGACACAGTGGGACACAGCGGGGACAGAGAGACATAGCAGTTACACAGCGAGGACACACCAGGGACACAGAGGGACACAGCGGGGACATAGCGGGGGACACTGTGGGGGACACAGCGGTAAACAGCGGGGGACACAGCGGGACTCAGTGGGGGACACAGCAAAGAACACAGCGGGACACAGCGGGGGACACAGGGGAACACAGCGAGACACAGCCGGACACAGCTGGGGACACAGCGGGTGACACAGCGGGGGACACAGCAGGACACAGTGGGGTACACAGAGGCAGACACAGCGGTACACATCGGACACAGCGGGACACAGCGGGACACAGCGGGCCACATCGGGACACAGCAGGGACACAGCAGGACACAGAGGGACACAGCGGGGGACACAACTGGGGAGAACAGGTACACAGCGGGACACAGCGGGACACAGCGGGACACAGCGGAGAACACAGCAGGACACTCAGCGGGACACAGCGGGACTCAGCGGGGGACACAGCATGGACACAGCGGGTCACAGCGGGGATATAGTGGGGGTACACAGCGGATGACACTGCGGGATACAGAAATGACACAGGGAGGGCACAGCTGGGGGACACAGTGGGACACAGCGGTGACACAGCGGGACTCAGCCGGTGACATAGCGAGGATACTCTCAGGGACACAGCGGGAACATCAGTCGGTAGACACAGCAGGGAACACTAGTGAGACATCAATCGAGGTACTACAGCTGGGTACTACAACCGGGGGGGA
>NW_012300832.1:0-3455 GCF_000151885.1 Dipodomys ordii | reverse complement strand
CACAGCGGGACACAGTGGGACATAGCGAAGACAAATCGTGAGATACAGCGGGGGACAGAGCGGGAGACAGCGGGGGACACAGGGAGGACACAGAGGGACACAGCGGGGGACCCAGCGAGGACACAGCAGGACCAGGGGGACACAGCGAGGACAGAGCGGGGGACACAACGGGGGACACTGCGGGACACAGTGGGGAACACAGCGAGGACACAGCGGGACCCAGCGGGACACAGCGTCGATACAGCGGGGATACAGCGTTACACAGCATGGTACACATCTGTGGACACAACGGGACACAGTGGAGGCACAGCAGGACATAGTGGGACACAGCGAGGACAAATCGTGAGACGAAGCGGGGGACAGAGCGGGAGACAGCGGGGGACACATCGAAGACACAGCAGGACACAGCGGGACACAGCAGGGACAGAGCGGGACACAGCGGGACACAGCAGGGGACCCAGCGAGGACACAGCAGGACACAGCGGGACACAGCAGGGACAGAGCGGGACACAGCGGGGGACACACCGGGGGACACTGCGGGACACAGCCGTGAACACAGCGAGGACACAGCGGGACCCAGCAGGACACAGCGTCGATACTGCGGGGACACAGCGTTACACAGCGTGGTACACAGCTGTGGACACAACGGGACACAGTGGGGGCACAGCGGGACACAGCGGAACACAGTGGGACACAGCAGGACAAAGCGTGAGACACAGCGGGGGACAGAGCGGGAGACAGCGGGGGACACTTCGAGGACACAGCGGGCCACATCGGGGGACACAGCGAGGACACAGCAGGGGACACAGCGGGGGACACAGCGGGACACAGTGGGGAACACAGCAAGGAGCCAGCGGGACCCAGCAGGACACAGCGTCAATACAGCGGGGACACAGCGTTACTCAGCGTGGGACACAGCTGTAGACACAACGGGAAACAGCGGGATACACAGTGGGACACAGCGGGACACAGCTTGGGACACAGCGGGGACACAGTGGGACACAGCGGGGGACACAGAGCAGACTAAGTGGGGGACACAGCGGGGGACAAAGCGGGACACCATGGGAAACAGTGTGACACAGAGGGACACAGCGGGGACACTGCGGGGACACAGTGGGACAAAGCCGGGGACACAGCGGGACACAGCGGAAACTGCGGGGGACACAGTGGGGGACAGGGGAGACAGAGAGGGGACACAGCGGGACACAGCGGTGACAGAGCTGGACACAAAGGAGAACACAGCGGGACACATTGGGCACACAGCAGGACACAGCGGGACACAGCTTGGGACACAGCAGGGACACAGTGGGACACAGCGGGGGACACAGCGAGGACATAGCGGGACACAGTGGGAAACAGCGGGGGACACAGAGGGGTACACAGCAGGACACAGCGGGGGAAAGAGCGCAACTCAGCGGGGGACACAGCGAGGACACAGCGGGACACAGCAGGGACACAGCGGGGACTCAGCGGGGGACACAGCGGGGGACTTAGCGGGACACCACGGAACACAGCGGGACACAGAGGGAAACAGTGGTGACCCTGCGGGGACACAGTGGGACACAGCGGGGGACACAGCAGGACACAGCGGGACAGAGCGGGGGACTCAGCAGGACACAGTGGGGGACAGAGCGTGGCACACAGCGAGACAAGCAGAGACAAAGCTGGACACAGCGGGGTACACAGAGGGACACAGCAGGGACACAGCGGGGAAACAGTGTGACACAGCGGGACACAGCGGGGGACACAGCGAGGACACAGCGGCACACAGAGGGGACACAGCAAGGGACACAGCGGGGGACACAGGAGGGACACAGCAGGACACAGCGGGGGACACAGTGAGGACACAGTGGGGGACACAACGGGGGACACAGCGGGACACAGCGGAGAACACAGCGTTGAT
This sequence comes from Dipodomys ordii, assembly GCF_000151885.1. Classification (NCBI taxonomy): domain Eukaryota; kingdom Metazoa; phylum Chordata; class Mammalia; order Rodentia; family Heteromyidae; genus Dipodomys; species Dipodomys ordii. The sequence continues at coordinate 1,552 of NW_012300832.1, read as the reverse complement.
ACAGCGGTGACACAGCGTTACACAGCGTGGTACACAGCTGTGGACACAACGGGACACAGTGGGGGCACAGCGGGACACAGCGGGACACAGTGGGACACAGCAGGGACAAAGCATAAGACACAGCGGGGGACAGATCTGGGGACAGCGGGGGACACAGCAAGGACACAGTGGGACACAGCAGAGACACAGCAGGGGACACAGCGGGACACAGAGGGGGACACAGCAGGGGACAAAGCGGGACACAGCGGGGGACACAGGGGGGACAAAGCAGGAAACAGCGTGGGACACAGCGGGACACAGCGGGGGACATAACTGTGGACACAGCGGGACACAGTGGGGGACACATCGGGGGATACAGCGGGGACACAGCGGGACACAGTGGGGAAAACAGCTGGGACACATCGGGACACAGCGGGGGACACAGAAGAACACAGAGGGGGACACAGCGGGACACAGCGGGGACAAAGCAGGACACAGCGGGGTACACAGCGTGAAACAGCGCGGGACACAGCGGAGGACACAGCAGGACACAGCGGGACACAGCGGGGACACAGCTGGACAGAGCGCGGTACACAGGGGGACACAGCGGGGACACAGCGAGTACACAGCGGGAAACAGAGGGACACAGCGAGGACACAGCTGGACACAGCGGGACACAGCGGGGGACACAGCGGGGCTCAGCGGGGACACAGCGAGGACACGGAGGGACACAGCGGGACACCGCAGGAAACAGCAGGACACAGCGGGAGACACAGCGGGACACAGCGGAGGACACAGCGAGGACACTGCGGGACACAGTCTGACACAGCGGGGACACAGCGGGGACAGAACAGGGGACACAGCGGGGACACAGCAGGGACACAGCGAGGACACAACGGTACACAGAGGGACACAGCGGGAAACAGAGGGACACAGCAGGACACAGCGGGGGACACAGAGGGACACATAGAAGGCCACAGTTGGGGACACAGCGGGTCACAGCGGAGGACACAGCGGGGGACACAGCGGGACACAGCGCGGGACAAAGCGGGGAAACAGCAGGACACAGCGGGGGACACAGCGGGGACACAGCCGGACACAGTGGGACATAGGGGGACACAGCGGGGACACAGCGGAACACAGTGCGTACAAAGAGGGACACGACGGGGGAAACAGCGGGGACACAGTGGGACACAGCGGGTACACAGCGAGGGACAAAGCGGGACACAGCGGGCACACAGAGGGGGACATAGCAGGACGCAGCGGGGGACAAGGGAGAACACAGCAGGACACAGCGGGGGACACAGCGGGGGACACAGCGGGACACAGCGGGGGACAAGGGAGGACACAGTGGGACACAGCGGGACCAAGAAGGGACACAGCGGGGACACTGCGGGGGACACAGTGGGGGACACAGCGGGACAAAGCGGGGGACAAGGCGGAGGACACAGCGGGGACACAGTGAGGACACAGCGGGACACAGCGGGAAAGAGAGGAGACAGAGCTGGACACAACGGGGTACACAGCGGGACACTGTGGAGACACAGAGAGGACACAGCGGGACACAGTGTGA
>NW_012300831.1:0-3455 GCF_000151885.1 Dipodomys ordii | reverse complement strand
CGCGGACATAGCGGGACACACCAGGACACAGCGTCAATACAGCGGGGACTGAGAGGGTCACAGCAGGGACAGAGCGGGACACAGCGGGACACAGCGGGGGACACAGCGGAACACAGCGGGGGACAGAGCGAGGACACAGCGGGACTCAGCGGGGGACACAGCGAGGACACAGGGGGGACACAGCGGGGGACACAGCGGGACACAGCGGGGAACACAGCGTGGACCCAGCGGGACACAGCGGGACACAGCATCGATACAGCAGGCAACAGCGTTACACAGCGTGGTACACAGCTGTGGACACAACGGGACACAGTGGGGGACACAACGAGGACACAGCTGGACACAGCGGAACACAGCGGGAGACAAAGCGGGACACAGTGGGGGACACAGCGAGGACAGAGAGGGACACAGCGGTGACACAGAGGGGACGCAGCTGGGGACACAGCGTGGGACAAAGTGGGACACCACGGGACACAGTGTTACACAGCGGGACACAGCGGGGACACTGCGGGACACAGCAAGATAAAGCGGGGGACACAGCGGGACACTGCGGGCCACAGCGGGGGACAGCGGTGGACACAGCGGGACACAGTGGGCTACCCAGTGAGGACACAGCGGGACACAACAGGGGACACAGCGAGGACACAGCAGCGGACACAGCGGGGACACAGCGGGACACAGTGGGGAACACAGCGAGGACACAGCGGGACACAACGGGACACAGCGTCGATACAGCGGGGAGGCAGCGTTACACAGCGTGGTACACACTGTGGACACAACGGGATACAGTGGGGGCACAGCGGGACACAGCGGGACACAGTGGGACACAGCGGGGACAAAGCGTGAGACACAGCGAGGGACAGAGACGGAAACAGCAGGGGACACAGCGAGGAAACAGCGGGACACAGCGGTGACACAGCGGGGACTCAGCGGGGGACACAGCGGGACACAGTGGGGAACACAGCGAGGACACAGCGGGACACAACGGGACAAAGCGTCGATACAGCGGGGAGGCAGCGTTACACAGCGTGGTACACACTGTGGACACAACGGGACACAGTGGGGGCACAGCGGGACACAGCGGGACACAGTGGGACACAGCGAGGACAAAGCGTGAGACACAGCGAGGGACAGAGAGGGAAACAGCAGGGGACACAGCGAGGAAACAGCGGGACACAGAGGTGACACAGCGGGGACTCAGCGGGGGACACAGTGGGACACAGCAGGGGACACTTCGGGACACAGTGTGGGACAGAGCGTGGGACACAGCGAGACACAGCGGGTACAAAGCTGGACACAGCGGGGTACACAGAGGGAAACAGCAGGGACAAAGCGTGAGACACAGCGGGGGACAGAGAGGGAGACAGCAGGGGACACATCGAGGAAACAGCGGGACACAGCGATGACACAGCGGGTACTCAGGGGGGGAAACAGCGGGACACAGCGGGGGACCCAGCGGGACACAGCGGGGACACAGCGTCGATACAGCGGGGACACAGCGAGACACAGCGGGAAACACAGGAAGGAAACAGCGGGACCCAGTGGGACACAGAGTCGATAAGGCGGGACACAACGGGGTACACAGCTAGGGACACAACGGGACACAGCAGGGGACACAGCGAGGACACAGCGGGACAAAGCGGGACACAGCGGGGGACACAGCGGGACCCAGCGGGAGACCCAGCGAGGACACAGCAGGACACAGCGGGGGACACAGGGGGACACAGCGGGGAACACAGCGGGGGACACAGCGGGACACAGCGAGGAACACAGCAAGGACACAGCGGGGGACACAGCGGGACACAGCGTCGATACAGCGGGCACACAGCGTTACACAGCGTGGTACACAGCTGTGGACACAACGGGACACAGTGGGGGCACAGCTGGACACAGCGGGACACAGTGGGACACAGCGGGGACAAAGCGTGAGACACAGCGAAGGACAGAGCTGGAGACAGCAGGGGACACAGCGGGGGACACAGCAGGACACAGTGGGGAACACAGCGAGGACACAGCGTTACACAGCGTGGTACACACTGTGGACACAACGGGACACAGTGGGGGCACAGCCGGACACATCGGGACACAGTGGGACGCAGCACAGCGGGGACAAAGCGTGAGACACAGCGGGGGACAGAGAGGGAGACAGCAGCGGACACAGCGAGGAAACAGCGGGACACAGTGGTGACACAGCGGGGACTCAGCGGGGGACACAGTGGGACACAGCGGGGGACACAGCGGGACACAGCGGGGGACACTGCGGGACACAGTGTGGGACAGAGCGTGGGACACAGCGAGACACAGCGGGGACAAAGCTAGACACAGCGAGGTACACAGAGGGACAAAGCAGGGACACAGCGGGGAAACAGCGTGACACAAAAGGACACCGCTGGACACAGCGGGGTACACAGCGGGACACATCGGGCACACAGCGGGGACACAGAGGGACACAGCGGGACACAGCGGGGACAGAGCGGGACACAGTCGGACACAGCGGGACACAGCAGGGGACCCAGCGAGGACACAGCGGGACAAAGCGGGGGACACAGCGAAGACACAGCGGTGGACACAACGGGGGACACAGCAGGACACAGCGGGGAACACAGCGAGGACACAGTGGGACACAGCGGGAAACACTGCGAGGTCACAGCGGGGGACAAAGCGGGACAACACGGGACACAGTGGGACACAGTGGGACACAGCGGGGACACTGCAGGGGCACAGCGGGACAAAGCGGGCGACAGAGCAAGACTCAGCAGGGGACACATCGCGGGACAGTAGGGGACAGAGAGGGGACACAGTGGGACACAGCGGGGGACACAGAGGGGTACACAGCGGGACACAGCCGGAAACACAGCGCGGACACAGCGGGACACACCGGGACACAGCGTCAATACAGCGGGGACAGAGAGGGTCACAGCAGGGACACAGCGGGACACAGCGGACACATCGGGGGACACAGCGGGACACAGTGGGGACACAGCGGGGGACACAGCGGAACACAGCGTGGGACACAGCGGGGACACAGCAGGACACAGCGTGACACAGCGGTGACACAGCAGGGACACAGCAGGGACACAGCGTGGACACAGCAGGGGACACAGCGGGACACAACGGGGAACACAGCGAGGACCCAGCGGGACCCAGCAAGACACAGCATCGATACAGCGGGGACACAGCAGAACACAGCGGGGTACACAGTTGGGGACACAAAGGGACACAGCGGGGGACACAGCGAGGACACAGCGGGACACAGCGGTAGACACAGCGAGGACACAGCGGGACACAGCGGGACACAGCGTCGATAATGGCGGGGACACAGCGGGACACAGCGGGGTACACAGCTGGGGACACAACGGGACACAGCGGGTATACCGTGGGACACAGCGGGACACAGCGGGGGACACAGCGGGACACAGCAGGGTACACAGTAGGGGACACAGCGGGACACAGCG
>NW_012300830.1:0-3455 GCF_000151885.1 Dipodomys ordii | reverse complement strand
AGAAGGATGCAGAATTTTGGTATATGCTGGAAGGATATAGCAGATGCAGAAATGAGAAAGCAAATGCAGAAGGGGGATAGCTGATGGTTATGTTGTTGAATCAGATAGAAAGCAGAGGTCAGTAGCAGAAGTATCAGAAGATGCAGAAGCAGATGGAGATGCAGAATGCAGTAGTAGATGCAGAAGAAGGAGATGCAGAAGGAGAAGCTTAAAGAGAAACCAGATGGAGAAGCAGGAGAAGCAGAAGTCAGGAGAAGCAGAATCAGAGAAATAGAAGGAGAAGAAGCAGAAGCAGAAAGAGAAGCAAAAACAGAAGGAGAAGCAGAAGAAGCCGAAGAAGCAAAAGCAGAACCTAAAGCAGAAGGAGAAGCAGGAGAAGCAGAAGAAGCAGAATCTGGAGAAGAAGAAGGAGAACCAGAAGGAGAAGAAGAAGCAGAAAGAGAAGCAAAAGCAGAAGGAGAAGCAGAAGAAACAGAAGAAGCAGAATCAGTAGCAGAGGAAGCTGAAGATGCAGAAGCAGAAAGAGAAGCAGAAGGAATAGCAGAAGAACGAGAAGGAGAAATAGAAGGAGAAGCAGAAGGAGAAGCAGGAAAAGCAGAAGAAATAGAAGCAGACGGAGAAGCAGAAGAAGGAGAAGGAGAAGCCAGAGCAGAAGAAGAAGCAGAAGGAAAAGCACAAGCAGAAGGAGATGCAGAAGGAGAAGCAGGAAATGCAGAAGACTCAGAAGCAGAAGGAGAAGAAGAAGGAGAAGAATCAGAATCAGAAGAAGCAGAAGCAGAAATAGAAAGAGAAGCCGACGAAGAGAAGCAGAACGGGAAGCAGGAGAAGCAGAAGAAGCACAAGCGGGAGAAAGAGAAGAAGAAGAAACAGAAGAAGGAGGAGGAGCAGAAGCAGAAGGAGAAGCAGAAGGAGAAGTAGAAAGCGAAGCAGAAAAGCAGAAGAAGCAGAAGCAGGAAAAGCAGAAGGAGAAGAAACAGGAGAAGTACAAGAAGCAGAAAGAGAAGCAGTAGAAGCAGAAGAGGCAGGAAAAGCAGAAGCAGAAGAAAGAGAAGAAGAAGAAGAAGAAGCAGCAGCAGCATAAGGAGAAGTATAAGGAGAAGCATAAGGAGAAGTATAAGGAGAAGCAGTAGAAGCAGAAGAAGCAGAAGCAGGAGAAGCTGAAGCAGAAGAAAAAGAATAAGCAAAAGAAGCAGAAGCAGAAGCAGTGAGAGAAGCAGAAGAAGGAGAAGGAGAAGGAGCAGCAGAAGGAGAAGCAGAAGGAGAAAGAGAAGCAGAAACAGAAGGAGAACAAGAAGGAGAAGCTGGAGAATCAGAAGAAGCAGAAAGAGAAGGAGAAGCAGAAGTAGAATCAGAAGAAACAGAAGAAGAAGAAGCAGAAGAAACAGAAGCAAAAGAAACAGAAGAAGGAGAAGAGCAGAAGCAGAAGCAGAAGGAGAAGCAGAAGCAGAAGGAGAAGCAGAAGCAGAAGGAGAAGCAGAAAGAGAAGCAGGAGAACCAGAAGAAGCAGGAGAAGCAGAAGCAGAAGAAACAGGAGAAGCCGAAGAAGCAGAAGCAGAATCTGAAGCAGAAGGAGAAACAGAAGAAGCACAATCGGAAGCAGAAGCAGAAGAAACAGAAATAGTAGAATAAGCAGTAGCAGAAGCACCAGGACAAGCAGAAGAACAAAAAGGAGAAGGCGAAAGAGAAGGATTAGAAGTAGGAGAAGCAAAAGGATAAGCAGAAGCAGAAAGAAACGCAGAAGGAGAAGCAGCACGAGAAATAGGAGAAGCAGGAGAAGCAGAAGCAAGAGAAGCAGAAGAAACAGAAGACGCAGAAGCAGAATGAGAAGCAGAAGGAAAAATTGAAGCAGAAGGAGAAGGAGAAGCAGAAGGAGAAGCAGAAGAAGGAGAAGGAGAAGCAGAAAGAGAAGCAGAAAGAGAAGCACAACGAGAAGCAGGAGAAGCAGAAGCAGGAGAAGCAGAAGCAGAAGAAACATAAGAAGGAGAAGAAGCAGAAGCAGAAGGAGAAGCAGAAACAGAAGGAAAAGCAGAAATAGAAGCAGGAGCAGCAGAAGAAGCAGCAGCAGGAGAAGCAGAAGCAGAAGAAGCCGAAGAAGCAGAAGCAGAACCTGAAGCATAAGGAGATACAGGAGAAGCAGAAGAAGCAGAATCTGGAGAAGCAGATGGAGAAGCAGAAGCAGAAAGAGAAGCAAAAGCAGAAGGAGAAGCATAAGGAGAAGCAGAAGAAACAGAAGAAGCAGAGGCAGTAGCAGAAGATGCAGAAGCAGAAGGAGAAGCAGAAGGAAAAGCAGAAGAACGAGAAGGAGAAAGAGAAACAGAAGGAGAAGCAGAAAGAGAAGCAGAAAAAGGAGCAGGAGAAGGAAAAGCAGCAGGAGAAGCAGAAAGAGCAGCAGAAGGAGAAGCACGAGATGCAGAAACTGGAGAAGCAGAAGCAGAAGAAACAGGAGAAGGACAAGAAGCAGAAGCAGAAGGAGAAGCAGAAACAGAAGGAGAAGCAGAATGAGAAGGAGGGAAAGCAGAAGAAGCAGAAGCAGGAGAAGCAGAAGCATAAGAATGCGAAGAAGCAGAAGCAGTACCTGAAGCAGAAGGAGAAGCAGGAGAAGCAGAAGAAGCAGAATCTGCAGAAGCAGAAGGAGAAGCAGAAGGAGAAGCAGAAGCAGAAAGAGAATCAAAAGCAGAAGGAGAAGGAGAAGAAACAGAAGAAGTAGAAACAGTAGCAGTTGTAGCAGAAGCAGAAGGAGAAGCAGAAGGAAAAGCAGAAAAACAGGAAAGAGAAGGAGAAACAGAAGGAGAAGCAGAAGGAGAAGCAGAAAGAGAAGCAGGTAAAGCAGAAGAAGAAGAAGCACAAGGAGAATCAGAAGGAGAAGCAGAAGAAGGAGAAGGAGAAACAGAAGCAGAAGGAGATGCAGAAGGAGAAGCAGGAGAAGCAGAAGCTGAAGGAGAAGCAGAAGTAGGAGATGGAGAAGCAGGAGAAGCAGAAGCAGAAGGAGAAGTAGAAGCAGAATGAGAAGCAGAAAGAGAAGCAGGAGAAGGACAAGAAGCAGAAGCAGGAGAAGCCGAAAGAGAAGAAGCAGAAACAGAAGCAGAAGGAGAAGCAGAAGCAGAAGGAGAAGCAGCAGAAGAAGTAGAACCAGAAATTCAGGCAGGAGAAACAGAAGAAACAGAAGCAGACGCAAAAAGAGAAGCAGAAGGAGAAGTAGAAAAATCAGCAGAAGAAGCAGAAAAACAAGCAGGAGAAGCAGAAGCAGAAAGAGAAGTAGAAGCAGAAGAAGAAGAAGAAGAAGAAGCAGTAGAAGCATAAGAAGCAGAAGCAGGAGAAGCAGAACCAGAAGAAAAAGAAGAAGCATAAGAAGCAGAAGCAGAGGGAGAAACAGAAGGAGAAGGAGCAGCAGAAGGTGAAGCAGAAGGAGATGCAGAAGCAGAAAGGGAAGCAGAAATAGAAGGAGAAGAAGAAGG